>NC_090884.1:5881017-5888517 GCF_036669925.1 Montipora capricornis | reverse complement strand
ATGAAAATCCCAGTTCCCCCAAAGAGGAGACTGAAGGGAGCTAGGCTGTTACTCTAGGTATACTTGACATACATCCTGCATAGTCTAGTACAGGGACAAATATATATTGCAAACTTCAATAATAAAACGAGTAAATAAGGAGTTTATTAAAAGCAACAAAAAAGATAGCACAAACAGGAGCCCATCAAAACAATACTATTTGGCAATCTGTTTATTTCTTTTCCATTCTCATCCTTACAACTATGGTTATGGTTAATTAGGATTTATATACTGCACATATCTCAAAGTATCATTGCACTTTACAATTCTTTTTTCTAAGGTGAGACCGGATGTCAGGTTGCCACTATCAGTCTGTACATGTATTTGATCTCACCCACCCACCAAACCCACACATGTATGTGAAAGGAGGACAGACACAACAGCGGGGGTCTCCCATCAACTCTTCACAAACAGTGTGTGAGTTGTTATAACGTCCCACGGGACTTACTGTTTATAGTCCTTATCCGAGAAGACTTGAAAGTCGAACCATTTGTGGGTGTAATTATAAAGGCAGTACTTTTTCCTCAGTTATTTTATAAAGAACCTGAGCATTGGTCCAGCTGGAGTCGAAGTCACAACATCCCACATGGCAGCCCGGTGCACAACCAACTGAGCCACCGGTGCACGGTGCATGACCAAAGTTTATCATTCTGTGATGTGTGTGAGCACCCAGTAACATTTTCTTTTACATCCTCTTAATTAATCATTAAAATAGCAATTTAGTTCCTTGATAGAGAAAACACATTTTACATACTGACAGATAGACTTAAATTATTAAAATTCACATTTTCAGTTGATGTTCTCAAAGCAGGTGTTATTGCAGCTCTAGCACAAGCTCCCTTGTATAATCACACAACGAAAATAAAGTACAAGGAACTGGAAAGGTGCTAATCACAATAGAAAAATCACTTATGACACTAAATTGCAAATGCACTAGCAATAAAGCTCTAACGACCACTGTAGATCAACTACAGTAACATATTGGACTCTCCAGAAGGTAACAGGCAAACAGTGACGGTATAATATGACTGCAAAGCTTAGGCAAGAAGCTGACCTTGAAGGCACGGTTAAGCTTCTTCTCATTGGCCAGTGTTGTTGCCCAAATGCCCTTATAAAAAAACAAAACTAAAAGTAAATAATGATAAAGATAACGACGTTGTTCGGGTGGTAACACCAAGGATAACAGTTGGTTATTTACGGTAGCTCCCTGCAAAATTGAAAATGCCCTTTACGATAAAATTAAAACTCAAGAGTGCGACTTGTGGATTTACCCTCACTGTCTAATGCTAGACGATTTTGCGTCAATGGGGCCGCTTTAGGGATGAATGAGTTAACATCTGTACATGTCCTACAAAACTGTCCTCTTTTATGAACCCTTTCCGTAGTGAGAGTGCATGAGACTTTATACATGGATTTTACAATGTCTAACACCAGATGGTTTTACTAATCAATGGGCACCACTTAGGGACGAGTGGGTTTATGAATATAACAAGAAGTTACTTCAGGAAGTAAACTGATGGCTAAAATAAATATACTAAATTAATACTAATAAAAAAATGACCGAAAAAAGCTAATCTCCTTTTCAAAACCATGATTAAAGAATGCAGGTTACCTTAGCCATGGAGATGTCCAAGTTTCGTTGATTGTTGCATTTCATAATAAAGTAGCAAGTTGCTGAAAAGAAGAAGTGTGAAATTCAATCCTGTTTCCCAGCGGGTGGTTAGAGGTAAAGTACAATGTGGATTAAAATCTATAATAGGACTAGTAACATGCTCATGTAAGAAGTCTTTACTTCCTTCATTTATGTATTAAAAATAATTATTATTTGTAAAACTTCAGAATCTTTAATTTGTACATACTTCATAAAACACTAACTTCCTTTAATAATTAATTTTTAGCATTTGCTATTTGTGGGAAAGAGTAACCAAATTGTATGTACGGGCAAAGCAAGTTAGTGTAAACTTAATGTATCTAACGCATTAATTTTGTGTTTATGCAGTAATGAAGTGGTGCATGAATTTGTCCAATTGTACTCAGACAAACACGACTATTCCATTTGAATGTAACACAGCTAGACTTGGCACAGTAGCGAAAGTGCTCACTGCTGCTGCCCGAGTCTACATGTAAATCCTGCAAGTGATACCCCATAAATGTGGTGTTTTTGACAAAATTAGTTAGTAGCCTACCCAGCTGCTCAATGGTTATTCTAAGCAAAACCAAAAACGCCAATCAGCTATACCCGCAACTCCATTACTACTAAACTATCATGATGATTACCTTCAGTTGATTATCTCAATTTCATTAACCCTTTGACGTCAAAATCAGCCGAAACCAGCCAGACTTAGTATTTTACTCTTTCTAACACCAGACGATTTTACTAGTCAGTGGGAAACCCCTGGGAGTCAATGGGTTAATGGCGTAGAAATCACAAAATAGTTGGTTATTATTATCATTTCTGTCATTCCTCACTTCACTTCACTTCACTTCACTTTAATGATAAGTGCAACCTACAAATTTGTATATATGCACAGCGCATGAGAATTACATTTCCGTAATTTTTGACAAAGCAGAAGTTGATGAATCCGCTCCGCATCATGCGCGTTGGTTTTTTTCAGCTCATTCCTCACCTTCTCGTTGTTGATTTGGACGTGTCATCCACCCTAGGCTTTCCCCAGATGCTTTAGTATCATTCTACTCCAAGCCAACAATAAACAAAAGTTAAACATAAATATAACAACAACTTTAATTTTCTACACATTTGAAACAATTAAGTAAGCCCTGGATTTTCAATTTCCAGAAAAAAATCAATGTTGACCACTGGCAGAAAAGTTCTTACACTACATTTTTCAAAACAAGTGTTTTCGTTTCATTTCTGGGGTGGCACATGAACAGTGTACTTTTTTGCTAAAGGTATATTGTTTATCTGATCATAACCTAATATAACTTACTTGAGGTGACATAGGTCTTTGGCTTTTAGCTGGTGAACCTAAAAAATGCATGGTGTCAAGTGAACAAAAATTCCTCAACCACACTGTATAAATAATTTATTTACCAAAACTGAACTACAGCTGCTGTACCTGAAGAATTTCTAATCTGCTCTCTTGAAGAAAACTGAGCTGCAAAGTGGGACCTGTCAAAAGAAGAAAAGAGGCAACTGAATAAATGATAAACCTTTATAACTAAATGTAGAATATCAACACAAACAAAACAAAGCAAAACTTGCAATAATTATACCTCCAAGTTTACAAGAGAATGAGAACCAAAAAAGGTGCATACCTTTCCATTCTCATTCTTGAATCAGCTCCACTTTCATTACCTGCTGATGATAAAATGACCAATGTTAAGGTTTTTGAGTGGACCTGGATGCTCCAAAGGAGTTCCCCACTAACAAATAAAACCACCTCCCGTACGAACAGCACAACGCTCTTGCAGCGCTGCACAACTTCACATTTTAGATTGCACAGTGCTTATGCTTTCTTTATGCGACGTTCATGCGTTGAGCAAGCATTAAAAGCAGAATATCGAGTGCTGCAGAAAGGTTGCAATGCTGAACAACCGGCATTAGACAAAGTAAAAGTGGCTGTTTCAAGAAAGAGAGGGCAAGGGAGATTCAATGAATTTGAGGTCAACAAAGAAATCCATGATGACCATTAAACCAAAAATTGAGGTAGTGAAACAGTAGTGAAATAATGAAAACATGCCAGCAAGTTGATGAAAAAATGCAAGGTGACTGCAGTTAGTAACTTGGATGGATGCAAGAAGAAGTCTGTCAGAGTTAAGTGGGTAGTGTGTGAAATATTACAAAAGTGCGATGTAAATGCCGGCCAGTAGAAGTGCTTTATTTGTCAAACTAGCTGTAGGTGGGTAGGAGGAAAGGGGACAATCAGGTTAGCCAAATTAAATTCCACAAGATATAGACATCAACAACAGTGCAGTGGAACAATCTTCCACCAGAAATTATATTAAACATCTACTTCGCTATGTTTGTTCAGGCAATCTCTGTGTAATCTTACATACTGATTAGTAATTATTTTTACGTTATTGTTTTATTCATTGTTGTAATTTTCTTTTAAAGCCATCTGCAATACTTTGTTAAGAGTAAATAAATAAATAAATAAATAAATAAACAGCATAGGTCACTGAGAAGAATGAAATTCATGCCAAGCACATATTAACTCTTGATACTGTTAACAAGGGCACCATTATTTTTTAATGTTAAAAAAACACCTGTTACACAGAGAAACTTGATTGGCAAATTAATTAACGATTTTGAGCACTCTTAAAACTTTTAATTATTGGTGTGCCTCAAAGCTCCCCTCCTATTCTACAGTTTTTGAATTACTGAAAGAGGAATTCAAATGCTTTTTGTGACAAAGCAGGCACGTTCTATAGAAAGAGCACAAGAAACTGACAATTGAGAATGTTTTCGTCAAGTTTTACCAGGTCGCATTTGTCTTTGACGAGGTTGCAACGAAGGATTGATGACATGCTCCTCGGCTGACAGAACTGCTGCTACAGCACGAACAACCATCTAAAACAGAAAAACACAAGTATTACAAATGTCTTTATCTACACTTCATCTACAGCAAATTTTACAAAGAACCTTGGGTGAAGTGTTTAATGAATTACCAACAAATGAACTTCCTATTTTCAGTGATGCTTTTGCAAGATTTGGAAAAATAATGGTGAAAATTAGGGCTTAATTGTTCCTCAAGAGAATGGTTGCTAAAAATATAATTATTTTAGCGCATTACATTTGGATCTGTAAAATTGAATGATATAACAATATGAGACTTCAAGATAAAATGCCACTTTTTCTCACTGAAGCAAAATATTGACTTGTAATAAAGATAATCATAAAAAAAAGTATTTAAATGTAGTGTGCTGCATTCGAGTATTGAATAAGAAGATATCCGAGACTAATGTATAAGCAATCTCAACATCAACCAGTGGCACCACAGATAGAAGGGCTAATCTACGCAGACCAGGAGAGTGTCTCAGCCAGCTGTTTGTAATACAAGAACTTCCCAAGCAAAATTTTCACGTCTATTTGCAAACAATCGCTTAACACCTTTTTCCACTTCAACTGCAGGTGATCTGGATGGCTGCAAACGTAAGGAGTAACAACAAAAGGCTTATTGAACCAAAAATTTCAAGGTCTTAAAAATAACTGCATGGGTAATTAGAAAGTGCTGCTTTTCTAAATCACATCACTAATAATTATATCATGTGACATTAATTAAAATTAAAATACCTCATCCACTTGTGACCATGGCCTTGAGGGAGATCGTATTCTTCGGATAACTAATGCTTGCATCTTGTGACGCAAATATGACACGTGGTTTACAACCTGCAATGATACAGAACCGATCCCACAAAAATAAATCAAAGCAAGTTTAATGGTCTAGCTCCCTTGGGTCTCATGTAGCTCAGGGACAAAGCATCCAAAATAGTAATTCCAGAGGTTGTTGGTTCAACTCCCACAAAAGAGCACTTAGATTATAACTTATACTCCTGGGCTTCCATCGAAAAAGCCAACTCTCTGTAAATGTTTTATGACATAAATCAGTGGCAGCTGTTTATCCATGTTATTTTTACTCACATAAAATGTTTGTTCATAGGAAATAAATTTATAATAATGTTTTTCATAAAACATGGAAACAGTTTGCATTGAATTAACCACTCTTCCTATTTCTGGGATAAGTCTTTATTTAAAACCGTGACTCACAGACTTTACCACAATTATGTTTCACAAGAAAAGTAGGTTTTCTAAAATGGTCTTGATAGCACAAGTGCTACTAATATTTTTAAAAATACAACCACACTTTTGAGTTTAAGCAACATGTTTTGATGTTTCAAACATCACCATCATTACTGTGGCTGATGATGATGTTTGGAAAATCGAAACATGTTCCTTAAACTCAAAAGTGTGATTGTATTTTTAAAAATATTATGAAAAAAGTAGGAATTTTTCACATAATTATCAAGAAATTTATTTAAAATCTATTAATAGGTAATATTATTCACAGTTCACTAGTCTAGAATACTCTTTATAGCCCTCAGGAAAAATAATTTCATGCCCTACAGCTACCTCTTGGTTTGCTGAAAGTGCTATCCAATCATCCACCTTGAATGACATGCCTTTGTCTTTATTCTTCTCTCCTGTGGTGTCGTCTTCTGTTTCACTGTCACTGCTCTCACTCTCTCGCACAAAGCCTTCTCCAGGGTATCTCTCTCCATCACGAGAAGCCAGAGGATCCTGAGTAACATGTTCAGATGATAGGCTAGGGCCAGTGAAGAGAGCGACAGTCACCGGTGACACCAGTGTGCAGCATTTTACTGTAACAGTGGTATACAACCTGTCAAGAAGTAACGGCTTCTCATCAAAAAATTTACCAAATACCCCCTTATACTAACCAAGTTTGAAGCCTGTACAATACTCGTTTCTTCAAAGTTTATGTAAAAGGCTTCATCTTTTAACTCCACTGATAATCATTTACCATTTCAAAAATTCATTATCTATTTTGATGAGTGCAACATTAATTTTAACCTCAAATATTTTACTATTAGTGGTATACATTTGAGAAATACCCCTTCACCTTTAGCTAAAAATACTTCTCCTCAATATTTCACTTTTAATGCACTAAAAGAACTGACTGTGTAAAGATTTCAAAAACTGGCATTTACATGTATTTGTCCCACCTAAGTAATAGAGCTCCAGTTCTATTACTCTCTCTAACTCAATTGTAGCTCAAAGGAATGCTAAAGATGAATATACTTATTGTGCAAATTCTAATGACATGTCAAAAAAACCAACGTAAGTAGACAATAATCCTCATTCCAACTTACCTTGCCATTTCTTCATAAATTAGCCAGTCTGATGGGAGTTTTGCTATGGCTTTTGCCTGTGCACTTGACATACTCTCTCCATGTGATGGGGGCTGGTACATAATCGATGAATTGTGGAAACGAGCTTTCTTCTCTTTCCTGAAGTCAAAGAATAGAAAATTTACTAGATATAAAGAACTGACTAAAAAACCCTTTACCCTAACAATGCTAAGACAATAAAACCTTGAATCAAATTAATTGCTTCAGAGGGAACCTTTACTCTCGCTAAAGACTAAATAAACTTTAAACTGGAAAAATATGTTTGCAATTAAATTTGTTTCAGTCAATAACAATCTGCATTTTCTCCCTCATCAAATCAACTCCTGGCTAATTACAACTGGCTGTGCAGGTGCTGTACTCCTGTGCCCAGTTGTTCAAGTGATGGATAGTGCCACTATCCGCTGGAGTAATCACTATCCAGTGGATAAGTCATAGCGAAGTTACCAATTGTGCTATCCAGTGGATGGTGTTTTATGTGGTGGAAAGCGTTATCCACCTTTTGAACAACTGGGGACAGGACCAATCACGGGCCATATAGCAGCTGTCAGAGGCACCTCATTTAATATGCTTTTG
>NC_090884.1:5811017-5873517 GCF_036669925.1 Montipora capricornis | reverse complement strand
GTGTCAAATTGTTGCCGAATATGTTCTGGAACATATTTTCTGTGTAGTTGCCGATGTATTTAGGGAGAGATTGCAACTGCACGATACAGGACTTAGCTGAAAGGCGATGAAAATGGTTTCTCGGCGGTGGATTGATAATAACACACGTGCTCGTGTGTATTATTTGAGTCAAGTTAAGGGAATGTCAATTCGAAAAACGGCAGTACATTGTAATGTTTCACGTGGAGTTGTTTGGAGAATAATCCAGCGACAGCGCGAGAAAGAATCTAACCGCAGTAAAAGCAAGACTTCAACTTTACAACGCGGACGTCCGAGAAAACTAACAGGTAGACAGGGGCGTTTACTTCTGAGATGTTTGGTCAAATTGCGCGATGAAGATGGCAATTTTACTGCACAACGTCTTATGGAGAGTGCTGGAATGTCAACCAATGCTGTGTCAGTGCGTACAGTTACGCGATTTTTAAATGCACATGGTTACTTTTATCTACAAGCAAGGAAAAGGGTCTTCTGAAAAGACAAGACTGTGAAAAGAGAGTCGCTTTTGCGAAACACTACAAAAGACATTATGATAAGAAGTTTTGGACAGAAAAGGTGTCTTTTTATTTAGATGGTACGGCATTTGCGCACAAAACCAACCCATGCGAGCAAGCCTGTGCTCCAAAGGGCAGGATATGGAGAAAAAAATCGGAGGGATTTCACCTTGGATGCACTTCAAAGGGTGTAAAGAGGGAACTGGTGGCCGAGTACTAAGATTAATGGTTGCTATTAGCTACGGAAAGGGAGTAATAGCGTGTGAGCCCTACGAGAGGATGTGTGGGGCGTATTTTGCGAATTTCATCGATACGAACTTTCCACGTATGTTTGAAGAGGCTGCCAAAGGAGGTGAACGCATTTTTATCCAAGATGGAGACCCATCGCAGAATTCGGCTGTAGCGAAGAGAGCCATGTCTCGAGTGCAGTGTAGAGTTATTAACGTGCCCGTGCGTTCTCCTGATATGCACTGCATTGAGAATGTATTTCACATCACGAGTAAAAAATTAAAAGAAGAGGCTAAAGTGAAGAGAATAACCAAAGAGTCATTCGGCGAGTTTAAGAAGAGAGTTATTACGACAATCAAAGCTATTCCTGTTGGCACAATAGATGAATTGATTGCTTCTACAGACAAGCGATTAGATGCTGTCATTACGAGTCGTGGACGTCGTATACGATATTAACAAACGATTTCTGTAGAACCAACAACTATCTTTTAATTGTTACATAGTTTCTAGAGAGACAAGCCGTATCACTGCAATATCAGGGCATATAACAGAGTACATTGGGATAACCTATGGTGACTGAACAGTGGACGACGCCATTCATGAGTTCTCTGTACTGTAATTTGTACTAGTCACTTCAATGGAAATTCACCCGCTAAGCTACAATATATGTTTTGTTACAAGGCCATAGTCTGTTTACAACAACGGTTATAATCATAAGCAACTCAAAGATCCATATTCTTTGTCCTGTGTTCTTTAGCGTACGCGCCGTAACAGTGGGACCAAACAGGCGACTTATCATAAATCCGAATACGCTTAACCACCTACGATTAACCATTTGCATTCCTAATTTCCCGACAAGCCGAATTGTTGTACTGTCGTTTATGCCATTGAACAAAAATTGTCAACACAAAGTTTCAGTTCACTGCACTTTTGTGCGTATTTCTCCCCTTTCAGTGAAATGGTGAGTCTTGCAATTGGTTAACCGTGCTTTAGCATAATTAATCAGCTATGAAGTGCGGATTATTTATAATGACGGTTAACCACTTTGGCTGTTTGCAACACGAAGAGTTTTCAGGGTTGTACAGTTTTCAACTGAATAAACGATTTTACCTATTATGTAAAATAGTATCACAAGTAAACCGATCACTCTAAACCTCCTGCTCTTCAGTACTGACGCTATCAAATGGTTAATCGTGCGTCTATCAAATGGTTAATCGTTCCTTTGTTCCTTTATGTTGTTAATCGTTCGTCTACTTGGCACTTGTTTACCGTAGTTGCGAGTTTCGGAAGCAAACTTCATTTCATAGTGCCTTCACTGTTTACTAAAATCCGCCCTTTTTTAAGAAGGCCCGAGTATAAATTCCGCGAAACAACGAGAGCACGATGATAATTCGACCTGCTCCGACGGTGGAATCTGCGCATGAAGACGAAAAATACGCCAACGAACACGCATCATATCGCATTCGCGAGAGTCCAGTGCACCTCCGCGGAAATACACTATTTCATCTTTTGAGGTGCAAAACACGGGAGAATCTCTGGTGAACTCTATATCTTGCATGTAATGAGATTTGGGTGCAGCAAGATGAATTGGCTGACCTTCCAGCAGTAGAAGAAAGTCATGCCATGGGATAATTTTTTCAGACCAACGAAAATCGTTTAAAAAAATTACTTCGCACTGGTCAGCTCCCACCCAAGCAAAACTACCTGTCGCCGGGTTACAGAATGTATGGAAAATCTTATTGAGAGGATTGAGTAAAAAAGTTTTCCCACAATATGCGGGCCCAACTAAAAGGAGATTTCTGTATTTACCGCGACCTCTTGACATTAAAGTTTTCACAGCATTGCAAAATTCATCCTCCGCAATGACATTTCGTTTCAGTATATCCTGTGCAATAGAGACCCATCGTTTGTTACAACCAAGAGTACAATCCGCTTCTAACGCCGCCTGCAGTAGCTTCATTCGTGACTTTTTCTCCCTCTCAACTACGACAGGTGCTCTCTCAATATCCCACCCTATCTTAATAGCTTCATCAACTGCTTTATAACCCCGATTGGCAATGAATTCCGCCAAATCCGATTTACCTGCTCTTTTGCAACTTAGCCAGTGCTAGCAGTTCCATGCGCGAATGAATACCTCTGTCAACAGCAATCTGAGATACTTCGTAAGTAGAAAGACGAGGCTTTCTTTTCCGTTTGAAAGGTTTTTCACCTTTTCCCTTCGTAGCTTTACGCTTCTCACTCGCCTCTTGGGTTTGCGGTGCATTTCGCAAATCTGGATGACTGGCCGATTGCAAATAATTTTTGTCCTCTTTTGTTGCATATTTCCAGCCAGAATAATAGTTGGCGTGTGTGCTTGAAAAATTCAGTTTTACTCCATGTTTGTTATCTGCGTAATCGCGCACTTGCAACCAACGACGACTTCGATCCAATTTCACTACCATATGATAATGTTTTCCTCCGTGTTTATGCAGTTCCTCACTACAAACCCATTGCTTCACTTGACTTCGGCATTTAGGATCAGCATTTTCAAAAGAATCGAGTACTATGAGAACAAATGACTCCCGAGAATCCACTATCTCGGAATTCGTCTGACTATATGTCACGAGGTACACACTTCTCAATTGCCTTCTACCAAGAACACCCCTTCCCTCCATAGATTATATCTCAGTGCCTAAAATGTACCCATTTCGACAAAAGAAGTATCAAAACACCGTTACATTTTCAACTGTCTGAACAGAAATGATCTTTTAGAGTTCATAAGACAACGAGTTAGGAAGTCTCCACCTCGCACACAATTAACAACAACGTGTACAAGAAGTGACAAATGTAAATAAACTCTCTTAACCTAATTAAAAGTGAGACCTCCTTGATGAGAAATTATTTCCCTCAAGTCCTTCATTTATTTGAACTACTGGCCCCTTCATATTCGTTAAATATATCTAGCAAAATTCAATCATTTCCATAATATGCATACACATCACTTGTACAGACACTTCACATAAATAGCTCCCATGACCTTTTCATTCAATTACTAACTACAGCTCGCGTGACACGCATCTACACAATCTCAGACAAAAATAAAGGGGACACTTCACGCTGCGTAGCAGATTACCCCTTCCCCCTATTCAATGTTGCAAAAAAAACGGCGTTTTTCCAGGAGCGCGACAGTTTTTACGCCATCAACATTGTCACGGGGGAGGGGGGTTCAAACATGCTTTGGTGTCACGATCTTTTTGACCGGGATTGTAGGTCACTGAGCAAACGACAAGAATTTACAAGTTCATTTTCCACATACTACACAAAGAGTTATAAGTACATGTGTTGCGGCCTGAAAAATGTCTAAATAATTTATAATAAAATGGACAGTGTCATGTAAGCCAGTTTCAAAAAATAATGTAAACTGCTAACAAAATTCCAAAAAAAAAAAAGGGAACTGCCTCTCCTTATCTTAACAAGAAGGGTGACAAATCAACTTTACAGTCGAAGGAGAGACTGCTTTAAGCAAAAAAGAAATGGAGAAGAGATTTTTTTAAAGCTCTCACCTGCAATGGCGTTCTTAACAGCTCTGGGATTTGATATTTCAACAAGTTGTCATACCGCACACGACTAAATAAGTGAAAACAAGTTCCAGGGGAGCATCTTCCAGCCCTGTTATAAAATATTAAATTATGAAAGGGCCAGCCCATTGTTTTTGGAATACAATGTGAGTCAAATCCTTCCTTGACTTGTAATTCTGAACACTAAACTGCATGTACAATGTATGACTCTGCCTGGTAGACTTAATCAGTTTAAGAAGTCAACTGTTATACGTAGCAACATACAGTACTGTTTGTTTTGTTTAGTGCAGAGCTTTCAAAGATTCAGATCCCAAGTCCAATCCTAGGAGTCCATTCCACTTTTCTCTGGTCTATTTACAGATACTTCTGAATACGTGTCAAACAAAGTACTGCAAGGAATGACTTAATGGTGCACTGTTGGCTTCCAATTACATTTACGGTAGCTTCTTAACTGATGGAACAACTAACCTTTTTCTTATACTGCATAGCATTTAGTAATACATTATTTTAATTTATATACAGTCTTGGAGATCCAAACTCACCTTCCTTTTCTCTGAATAGCACTCGCTTTAGACACCCACACTGGGTGTAATGTGGACACTGATGTCAAAGCATCAAATGATTTCTGTACAAGAATCCAAATAAAAAACAAAGTCCACATTAATTTTCTGACACCTTCAATATCAAAATTAACCAATAATTAGAAAATGGTACTACATAATGGTATCACAAACTTTAAGCAAATTTCTGTAACAAATAAGAACAACATTTCAGACAAATGCTAAACATGATGGAATGGCACATAAAATTCTATATCTATTTACACGTAGGAATCAATAATATTGCAGAATATGGGTTGAAACAGTCATGCAAGGCGCTGTATGGAGGAAACACTAAAATAGATAGATAGAATCTGATAGTTTATTTCACCTTAAAACACTTGCAGCCAGAAGCTGAATTACAATTTAAGTTTACGAAACAACAAATCACTAATTGAAAATACATAAAACAGTTCCCTGCTGGCAGAGGTCTCTAAATTTTTGCCTCGCTGCGAGAGACCTCAGCTAGCAGGGTAATAGAACAGTTACTACATAGTTCTAGGTATCAGTTATTCACACACGTAACATATACATGACTTAAAATAAAACTGTTCTTACAACTTTCTGTTTTACATTCCAGATGGACAAAAGTTTCCTGTTTCCACACAGAGTACTTACATGTAGGCTCACATTTGCTTGGAAGTTACGTTTACAAACAGTGAAACTGATTATCACATATTTCATCAAATATTTTTGATGCTATTACCTCTTTTCTATCGTATAGTGTTGAAGAACCGGACAGCTCTAGAGCCTTTGCATATGATAACTCGGCATATATAATCCGAGAGCATGACTTGTTTTTGCAATATTTGGTCAGATTACTAGTCTGTTTTTTTTTTTTAATTCAAGCAACTAGCTTATAAGCTGCAACAAATAACTGTGCTTATAATTACCTCTTTCACCTTTCCACAATCTACCACAAACACAACATCGTCAATTGTCACACTGGTTTCAGCTATATTGGTGGACAAAATCTATCAAGAAGTGAGAAGTGGCATTGACTTTAGAGCTCTACAAGTTGAGGAATGAAGCCAATGTTAATTTGACCGTCAACACCTTTTTGCCCATCTACATGTACTTATAAGCTATCACTAAACGAAATTCAGGCGAGCTCTGGTTAACCTGATACTGTTATACTCCTGCCTGGAGACTGTGTTGTTGTAACATGTTTAAACACGTCTTTGAAGGCAAGGGGGATTGATCATGATTCACGATGAGTTGCTGCATAATAAATTATTATTTTTATTACTGCTATAATTATTATTATTGCTATTATTATTATTATTGTTGTTGAGTTATAGGGACATTTAGCCACTTTATATCACTTTAAAAAATAAGTACAGTATAATTATTATGTCCTGTTTTCCTTCAATTCAATTAAAGAAAGTTACGCAATGAAGAATGAAGCACTGTGGCTTAATTTGATGCCAAGAATAAAAGTACATTATTCAGTATTTTGAAACCTACGTTGGTTGGTTTTGAAAAATTGACTTAGGTTGACCAATAATATTGATACATCAAACACTTACAATCTTCCTCATGGTGTGATGCAGTTTTCTGAAAACCTTGAACACATAATAAGACAAGTCATACAGACTTAAACCTTCATCAAAACCAAGGTGGTTTTTTAAACACAAAGTTTACGAGTGTTGATATAAAATACAATTAATGTAAAGGGGAGAATAGCCGAGACACGGCCACATGCACAAAGCAAAGAATGATCAGGAAAGATGGGAAACAGGAAGAGAGGGAGGGGCTACTTAAACGAATTCCTGGTAGGATTTCTGCTAATTAACAATGTTATTATTATTGGTGGAAGCAAATAATAATATTACAGTTTTAGAATATACCACACAAGTTGAATATTCAGGCATGTTTATCAATAAAATTCGCTCCTCAGTAACCAAAGCGAAACCTGAAGCCATTTTGTTTTTTTCCCATTTGTTCAGAGGTGGATAGTACTTCCTATTCACCTCCGAGCAAGCCAATCAGAATGCACAGACAGCGCTACTCACTTGTGTGGTATATTCACTCTAATAATATTTCAAATATTGATGAAAGTTGCACGACTGATAAAACAATGTGAAAAATATACTTTTTAACTTGTTTTATCAGTCATGCAATAGTCTACTTGACTTTCATCAATATTTTGACTGATCACAATCTTCTCTGATCCAATGCTGTGCAAGACTTATCGTCCACGGCTTTTGCAAAGGTTTAAAACCTCAGCTTCACTAATATTTAAAATGTTTATGACTGTGTAGCACATGCTTGCCAAAGCACAAAACCAGGGTGAAATTAATACACTGGATATAGAATTTGCCAAGCCTAAAAGCGCAGCTCCGGCGTTATTTATTCTTACAATAAGCTACGTAAGTTAACCTAGCTTGAGCCTCTTTGATCGCCGATATTTTAAACACTTCTTTCCTGGAATGCAGAGTTCCTCGTGTGTGGAAACTTGCTGATGTTCCCCTTTACCCAAGGTCCCTACCATCTGTGACTTTGTTAAAGATCTAAGGCCAATTTCCCTGCATGACGTCCACTATGTGAAAGGTTGCTGAAGGTATCGTCATTGAAAAGGAATTGAAACCAACAATATTGTCATCTATTGACTCTGGTCAATTTGGTTTCATTCCAGGATCTTCAACTACCTTTGCTCGTACACGTATATCAATGCTCCACCACTGGCTGTGCGCTACGAACAGGAATGGCTCAACTGTTAGAGCTGCTGCTCTCCTAGACTATAGGAAAGCATTTGATTTGATTTATAGATCACCATTTTTTGATAGCCAAATTGTTCAGCCTTGGGGTTAAGCCAACTACTGTCAATTGGATCATTGACTTCTTAAGGGATAGGCAACAGAGGATCAAACTTGACAACAACTGCTATTCCAGCTGGCTAAAATAATGTTCCTGCCGGAGTTCCACTTGTCAAGACACACGTTTAGGCCCCTGGCTGTTTTTGGTAATGATTAATGACCTAAAGTTTCCGGGAGAGTCGTTCTCCATGTGGAAGTTTGCAGAGGACACAACTGTTTCAGAGATGGTGCCAACTTCTGGGGGAAACTCTTTACAGGAAGCTGTCAATCACATTTCCAGCTGGTCTCACAATAATCTCTTCCAATTAAACTCGACCAAGTGCAAAGAGTTAGTTGAAAAGAGACAAGTGCAAAGAAAACCCCACCATCTCATGGCCTGATTAAGATAGATGGCGTGCAGTTTGAGAGGGTATCTTCTGCTAAGGCCCTAGGGGTTACGATCAGTAAAGACTTGAAATGGAAGGATCACGTGGATACTATCACCTCCAAAGCCGTAGCCTGCTCGCAGGCGGTTGGATGGTCGAAAAAACCGGAATTTGTAGTGAGGTCACCATCTTGGATTCGCGCGGCTGGGTCTGGGCCAGACCAGGTTGAGGGTCGGGAGGGGGGCAGGCTACCAAAGCCGCACGTCGATTGTATCTTTTGAGTCAGCTAAAGAGAGCCGGCATAAGTCCTGATGACCTGTTAGCTTTTTATTATAATGTCATTAGATCAGTGCTTGAATTCTCATGTCTGCTATTCTCCCAAAATATTTGTTTGATGACATCAAATGTATTCAGAGGTACGCCATGCGAATAATCTTTCCCAGTTTATCGTACTGTGAGGCGATGGATAAGGCCGGAATTCCAACAATTTCAGAGAGACATGAATCATTATCTATTAAATTATTTAAAGGATAATTATTGTACATGTAAGTAATGAACACAACAAGCTGGCTAATCTGCTACCTCCTATGGCTAGTTCCCACGCTCAGCGTTTGAGAAATAAGAGACCTTTTAATACTCCAGTTTGTTGCACCGATCGTTTTCAATAACTCTTTTATTATTAGCCACGCGATGTAAATAACCTATAAACACAATTATTGTAATTAACCATTTTTATTGTAATTTTTATATTGTACATAATTCAGTCCTATGACTGTAATGTACGATGTTTTAATAAACATGCCAGGTAAGAATAGATAACCCGGGAGCTCTGCATTTTGGCTTGGCAATAATTATCTATAAACATGCATTAGTATTTTTTAAATTAATTGAACAGCGGATCTACAATGCAAGGCTGCTGTCAAAGAAAATTTTTCCTGAGTCCTTCAGGCTTCCAACATTAAAAGTTAGTAGCCCGAGTCACTTTTTCAAGAGCCCAGAATTAATTAATTGAAAGTGAGGATGAATCACCTTGTGATAAGTTAGGCACCTGTTCAGGCTACTTGTTCAGAAATTTGGTCACCCATGCTCACAAATAAGGTGCCACAGGTGACTGGGCAACCATTAGGCAGCAGCCTTGCAATGGCTAAGGAAAACAAAAAAGGATTTCATCAATTTAAGTACCTCTCTTTGTTCTGAAGGCTGCATAGAGGAATGCAGAATGAAGATCTGATACCTAAGACATCAAGAAAGAACCACATCAATTCAATTTGAAATTTTGAGCTACGAAAATTCTCACAAAAGCATGGTAGAAATATAATTTGGTGAAGCACAAACTTACCTGTATTGTAATAAAGATAATGCTACCATGTATTTTAAGAACATAAATAATGGTACCAATCCAAAATTGAATTACTTGTCAACTTTGACCATTATTACTGTTGATCACAGGCAGGCAGAAATTACAGGCCTACGATGAGATGTTGGAGACAAGGTAAGCATTCAACTGTTTTTGTTATGGCCATTCTCAGCCTTAAAGACTGTGCTTAGGTGTATGTTAAGGTGTTCCGAGAGGGTTGTTGTTTTTCACCTCAAAATTACCTAGAACACTGTACCTTTTTGAATTTCCAAATTCTCTGTGAGAGGTCAAACTATCCCGCAGCGTGATGATATCGTCATAGCCAGGGAGGAACACTAAAATAGCTCCTGTTTAGGGGAAGCAAACGCAATAATTATTAATTTTAAAAACTTAACATGGCTATGTGCAATTTAGACAAGGTTTAAATTGCAACAATGTTAAGGTCAGCAGTTGCAACACAAGATAACCTAGAGGCAGCTTTAGAATTCTTGCCGGGAGCTCAATGTTACCCCATTTACGATGGGCACCCTGAGCCTGCACAATGAGTATTCCAGTGAATGATTCAGTATGACAGTACCTTTAGTAAAGGCCACCTACAGGACTACTATAATGGATACCTTCCACTGCCATACATGTCCAGAAATGCAAGAACTGTTGAATAGTTAGATGCATGAAGAGTGAAGCTCATTATTATTCCCCCACTGGGACATTAAAACAAAGGCAAGTCAAGCTTGACTGGCTCAGGTCTCTTTGTTTTAATGTCCCAGTGGGGGAATATTAATGAACTTGCCCTCCAGCATGGCAGATTTTGTACCATGTGATCGTTTGTTGCAAAAGGCCTATTTGAGTAAATGTCTCTTATAATCACCTGAAAAATTTAGGTGGCTCCAATGGGATTCAAACCCAGATGATCTTACTCATCAATGGGGGGGAGGGGTGGTTCAGGAGTCAGTGGGTTAAGTTTACTTTCATATAGGCCTAATGCAGTTACAGTGCGACGTGCCTTACCGTGGCCACCTAACATAGTTTTTTAAAACTTATACGCCAATCACCGTGTGCCAATTTGATTGACAGTCACCCCTCCTTGCAAAGTTCGTATAGTTGTAAGTTGAACACCGTTGCATGGGTTGTTGAGTTGACGTACTTACACGTAGTTGTCCAATGTGAAAGTTTGTTGGGTGGCCACAGTAAGGCGAGTTGCACTGTAATGGAGGACAGATTCATTGCCCTAAGAACTTTAAACATCTTTTACTAGATCTTCCAGTATTTTCGTCTTGAGAAAAACAGGTTGGAACAATAATAATAATAATTATTATTATTATTATTATTATTATTATTATTATTATTATTATTATTATATTAATATTTTTCACTCACAGACAAATATGTACTGTTCTTTTCATGAACAGCTCTTTTACACTACAACTAGAAAGAACTTGAGGTATAAAATAGGTATTATTGTAATTTTTAGTCAATCACGGTTTTCCAGGAATCCATTGAACAATAATTATCTATTAAGACAAATGCACATTTTTTTCATTTCCACATTGAGTTCTAACCTTAAACCATCTTGTATAGTTTACATAAATGACAATTTATTAAGATTCAATACTAACCTTCTTGCTGCATGCCACAAATATAACTCAGCAAACTAATAATAAGCTCATGGTCAATCTATGAAAAGAAGAAAAGGCCTTTCATATCGTTTACAATAAACTTCCACTACAGTGTGACAGCAATCACTTCAACTAACACAAACTAAGACAACTGTGATACACCAGGCACACTGTACCCTTTCTTGAACGAATCTTGGTGAGTATGGTCAAGCTTAGTTCACACTGGTGACATAAGGATCATAAGCATAATCATAATCATAAACATAAACATAAGCTTCTTATGTTCTAGTGGGGACGGCCGCTCTAAAAAAACGTAAAGCTTTTCCTCGAAGCTGGCCACCATCTTGGCCAAAAAACAATGTCCCCATTGCGTCATTATGTTTCTCATTATGTCGTTATGATTTGCGCGTTCCCACTGCAAAGAAAAGTGACATAGTCATAGTCAAAGCCATAATCACAATCATAAGAAAATGATCGACCATTTTCTTATGATTGTGATTATGTTGATCATAAGGGCGCCTATGATTATGTTTCTGGACGTTCCCACTAAGACATAAGCGACATAACAGCATTATGTTCCTGCTTATGATTATGATTTTGATCATTATGTCACTAGTGGGAACTAAGCTTCACTGTTTTCTTGCACTTACTCTATCATCATCAAATGTCTTGTGATAGATGGAGAGCAACTCCTTGCTTTCATCACTAAGCTCTTTGGAGTCTTTTTCTAGAGCTGTTTCATCAATGTACGGAACTTTGGGTGATGACCTGCAAATAAAAGCATTAAGCAAACATGATACATGTAACAGTACTATAAAATAATTGCCTGTAAGCAATGTTTACAATAATGAACATTGGTCTTGTAGCACATTTAGATGTGATAATTATGTCAACACTCACACAAACATTGTAAACCACTATTTTTTTCAATGTCCTGTTCAAGAGTGAATCTTATTCATGTCCAAATTTGCATGCATATTAACTTTCAGGTATACAGTCATTAACCGCAATAAATTACCTCTGTTGTTACCTCTGGGAATTTTCTATAACCTATCATTAGATAAATCTATTAGGTACTTACAGCGATGACTCAAGAAGTTCAACCACCTTTGTGTGTTCCCATTTCTTTGCCCAGTCAACTGCAGTCCTAGATATATATTGAATAATATTATACAGTGTATTAACACACCAATACTGTATACTGTTGTATACCATTTTGCTCCCAACAGTGACACTTACTGTCTAATGGATTTTACTTTAAAATGACTGGTACCAGATTATTTTAATTGGGAATCTAGAATAATAATAATAATAATAATAATAATAATAATAATAATAATAATAATAATAAATAAATAAATTTGGAATATTAAAAGCAATGATAATCATCATCATCATAACCTTCATTGTTGCTATTAATTTAATAGGTGATGGTCTTCAGGTTTCCCATCATAGACTATGAAGACAGCTTAGGTACATAACTTGTTGTGATCCCTTATAAAGGCTATAGAGTCCAATATGAGCTCTGAAGAAGCGATGGCATGTTAGACATTCATATCTAGCACCTTCACCAGGTGGGTTGAGTTGTCCTTCACCAGTAAATTGCTTTAATTGAAACCACTGGCTAAATATTTCTGAAGTGGACATCGCAACATTTTCACAGGCAAGACTTGCAAGATACAAGGCAATGTATGTTACTCCTCATTTGGGGACCTCTGAGAAGAGATTTAGCACATTGTAAGTGCATCTTGCTTGCATTTTCACATAATTCACAAAAACTTCTCACCAGCCATTCTTTGGTTCCTTGATGAGTGGATTAGCCCCCAAATTGAGCAGCTGTTCAACAAGACTAGAACAGCCTCGGCCTGATGCTACCATAAGAGCAGTGGCTTGGGTCTCCGAATGCTGATAATCCACTGAAGTCAGAAGAAATGGTCAACTTTGTACTACCAACTAGAATTTTATTTTTCAAACTTTTTCACTTTAAGAGAAACACTGCTTTTGCATGATAAAGTATGCCTACATATAGAGATTATCCTTCTAACAAGACAGTATTTCAATATTGTTGAAACTGGTTTGAGCCACTTTAAGAGAAATCTTAAGAAAAAGCAGGAAGCCGAGTTGGTGCAGTGACGAGAGCACTCGTCTTTTGCCCACTGTCTAGCTCCCAGGTTCAATTCTCAAACTCTGCATCATATTTCGTTTAGCTTGAATTGCAACGTCCCCTTGAAAGGAGCACCTGTGCCCAGCTAAACAAGTCTGATACCTAAAAGAATAAAATCAAGTCTTACCACTAATGTCCTCATGTATAATTAAGTAAAGAATCTGTGCAAATGCATCCTCATTTCCCTGCAAAAAAATGGAAACCTCAAACTGTCACACTTCAAATATTTTACATCTCATAACTAATTTTATTGGCACCACAATGAAAGGCCAGGGAAACAATGATTCAAAATACTCCATTTCCACAAAGACTTACATTTAGCCAAGCCTCTGAAATACTGTTATCCATTTCCTCTCTCAAATATTGTTCTTCACTGTCACTTTCCTAGCATAAAAGACACTTTTTTTATTCCCTGATATTACTTTTGTATTTTAACTTAAATAAATAACTTGCAAGTAATTTGTGATAGGATACCGGTAAGTTGAATTGAAGAGGAGGCTGGAAGAAAGTAAGAACTTCAGTTTGTAAATTAATATACAACCAACACTTTAAACTGCACGGCTCAATTAGACTGCAAGCAGTCTCCTTCTTCTCCTACACTACTACGGGAATTCAGAGAACAAAGGAAACCTCCGCAGTCGTCCTTTAACCTCCATCTCCCAATTCCCTTCTTGGTTTTACCCAAAATTTACAGAATGTTTTTAGTTTCATTTGCGCGTGGATATGAGGAAGAAAGGACAACTGCTCACTGTCTACACAGCAATAAACAAAATCAACTTTGTACCTCCTCTTGTAGATCACCACTGCCAGCGGCCTCGGCTTGAACACCATCATTCTCAATTTCATCTTCCAGTTTCAACATTTCTACTCCTTCTTCCACTTCGTGGATTTCCCCATCATCATTCTTCTCCTCTTCAACAACAAGTTCATCATTCACATCATCATCATCATCATCTCTGCCCTCCTTGTCATCTTCATTGTCATCATCTTCTAGTAAAATATTCTCATCAATATCCTCTCCATCAGCAAGCTCTTCATCGATTCGGAAGTTGGAATCCTCTTCCAGTTCAACATCTTTATAATTTATTAAAACATATTAAACAGCTCAGTTTTATACAGATGCATGTACATGAGAAAATATGTAGCTGTTTCAGCCAATGTAGTTTATACGTCACGCTATTGTCGAATTTAATTCAGACGAATTTAATTCCAATTAAATTCGTCCTTCTGTCGACATTAATATTATTGTACTGTGGTTTTACACGTCAAAATTAATGGGTCAAATTATGGTCGAATTTATTTCTCAGCAGGAATGCAATAAACCCGGTCAGAGGTATAAATAATAATGTACGAAAATAATGTATGCAATTCATTCAAAGCGACGCTGGTGCGGCAGATAAACTGATGACACTTTAAGATATTTTAATTGTCTTCTTAAGACGGATAAAGCATCTACAGTAGGACGAATTTAATTTAACATACTAATTGAAATCGTTTTATACGACGATTTATCGTCTAATTTATTTTAAAGCAGGACCTG
Organism: Montipora capricornis; assembly: GCF_036669925.1. Classification (NCBI taxonomy): domain Eukaryota; kingdom Metazoa; phylum Cnidaria; class Anthozoa; order Scleractinia; family Acroporidae; genus Montipora; species Montipora capricornis. The sequence goes on along the minus strand of NC_090884.1, from coordinate 5,858,742 downwards.
GAATTAAATTCGTCTGAATTAAATGCGACGATAGGGCCTCGTATAACCTAGGCCTAAGTTGCCTAACGATTGCATACAGCACAGATAGCTGACAGCCAAAAGAAGGGTTTCTCTAGATCTGTGACTCAAGCCTGCAACTTTCTTTAACTGCCAAAAGGATTCTTGCAGAAATGATGAGAATTTTGGTACCAGAAAGAGTTGTAGGAATTGTCCTTGAATGGAGTGTGTGATGTGTGCAAAGAAGTCACACACGACAACCAGTAGGGTTGTCAAAACAATTTGCAGTTGACAGCTTTGTTTGAAAATTAGGTGAAAATGAGGAAAATGTACAAAGTTGTATCTGCCAACAAACAAAGCTGTAGAATTATATAAGCTGGCTGAGACAACAACGAAGGTGGTGATTTTTGCCAGTCCCCAGCTAATTTGGACAGCATGCAATTATGGGTGTTGCACCATTGCATTGTGATATGTCTTGTGAAGACCGAAGTCATATGAGCCAATCAAAGGAATAAACTTGAGTCGCCTGATTATGATTGTTGTAATAATATTATTGTTGTTATTACAAACCTTCTCTTGGTTGCAGACTTTCTTCATCAAACATTTCATCTGGTTCCAAATCCAGTGAATCAGGAGTGTCAAGTTCCTCGACAATCGCATTGTCTCCATCTTCAGCCTCATCAGCCTTTTCAACAATTTTGGACTCATCAAAATTTTCTTTCTCTGGAGTTGGTTCTTGCTTCTTTGAAGGAATGACAAGAGAGGTGCTTTTGTCTGCACATTCAATCTTGATTTTCCCTGTGAAGCAGAAGACATGCATTTTGTAGGACATACATGTAGGAACTGCTGAATAGGAACAAAATTACTGAGTTCGTTTTTGAGATATGAGCAGCTGAAGCCAAAATATGGGGTGTTTTTGCAGGGCTTTCCTGTTGCCACGGTAACTTTTTATGTCACAAAAATGACCAAATCTTTTTCAGCAATTATTGGTGTTTGATATGGTACGGCATTGTTACCCTTTGATGATTCTTTTAGATGCTTGGCCATCTCTTTGCTACAGTAGGATGTCCTGCAACCGAATATTTATTATAAATAAGTGGTACTAAATACCCAAAAATAGTGTATTGTCAAACTCTGTTCCTATACATGTACACTGTCTAAAACAACTTTAAACAAAACATACAATAATTATTTATTTAAGTAATAAGATTGTCAGAATGATTGTGAGTTCACAGCATTGTCAGACTTTATCCAACTGAACTGAGTTTGCGCCTTTGTTTAACGGAAATTGTGTATCTATACATGTCAAATGCACACATGTATTATTTTTATGGTCCCAGAGTTCTACATTTTGCCATCATCAGGACTCCTCATTGTCTACAGTTTGGATGCGTCTTTCCAAACTTTAAGATAACTCTGTATTAATAATGTGAAATGAATTACGATTATCGTAATAAATTATTATTGATACTCAACAATAAACAGTAGAAAATCTCATTTATAAATACATAATTATAATAGTAAAACAATTATTATAAGATACAATGTAAATGAGAAAGGAAGAGTAAAATTAATTAAAGTAGGATATACATGTACACTAACATTTATTTTACTAAGATCTTACATTCTAAGCACATCTTCCAGAAAGTATGATTTTACCTCAAAGCATCTACCAGGAACTGCAAATATACAGATTTGAAAAAAGTATGAGGTCCAGAGGAGTTTCTAAAAGCAGTATTACTAAATAAAATAGACACCCCAAACATCCCAGCTGTAGCTACTTGGTAACATAAATACATGAATGAGAAATACCGTATTTACCCGTGTACAAGTTGACCTGTTGACTTCTACCCTTGTATAAGCCAACCTGTCGATCTAGAATCTGGCTCTTCGGCCAATGCAGGCGCTGCATTGGTGCATACTCCATTGTCGACCTTTTATAACCACAGGGGACTTAAACAGGGGTCAAAAAATTTAGAGAAAAGTTCTGGCTAAATAATTTTATTCAGCATTACCATAATAATTATTATCTTGAGTGAAACAAACACAGTGGGACAGGTTGGCTTTTGATTTGGCAACAAGAAACTTAAAATGTAAGCAATTCCAGTTAAAACAAAAAAGCATTGGTCCAACTCCAAATGTTGTTACTCACAATTTTGAAATAGAGACTGGAAATGTTACAGATCACGAATATATGCTAATGAGACATCCCTAGATATCGTTGGTTTGGTGGATATCATGGTTTCACTGGTTTAGTGGGAGCCATGGTTTCACTAATTATGAGGGTGTCATGGTTTCGGTTTCATTGGTTTCATGGGTGTCAAGGTTTCACTGGTTTCTTAGGTTTCACGGTTTCACTGGTTTTGAGGGTGTCATGGTTTTGTTGGTTCATAGACCTTATTCATAAATGGCGGTCAATTTATAATTTTTTTTGTCAAAGTGCAAATTAGCCTACCAAGCCTCAATACCATACAGTGAATTGAAAAGAATTCTTGCACTAAAAGGAGGCTTGGTAGGCTAATTTGCACGTGGACAAAAGAATTATAAATGTGACCGCCAATTATGAATATGGCCCATGGTTTAACTGGTTTTGTGGGTTTCATAGTTTCAGTAGTTTCCTGGGTTTCATGGTTTCAGTTACTGTAGTTTCCTGGGTGTCATGGTTTCACTGGTTTCGTTAGTTTCATTGGTTTCACGATCTGTATTCATCCTCTTTCTGTTGCCAATTGGTATCATGTATGTTGGGTTTGAGAATGGTGGGTATTGAAGGAACTTTGGACTGCAAACGGCGAAGAACAGTAAGGAAGGAGAGCTAGATAGGGGTCTTGAGTCTAATAGCATATTATAATTCATGATTCAGATTGTAATCAATATTATTTTATTGTTCCACTACTTCACTTAGTCTAGTAACCTGGCATAATGTCTCATGTTTTCATACGTGTTCAATGAAGGCAAATGCCGGTTTCTTATTGTTACACGCTTGGCTAATTAAAATGCTTTTTTTTTACAAAATTTGTTGTGCTTGGTTCCTTTGTCTTGTACATTAAAAACAGTACATGCAAGCACGAAAACAAAGACCAAATCTCCTGAGTATTATCACATGATCTGCATTGGGAAAACAAAACATTTCCAGGCAATAAGGTCTATGGTAACGACTGTTGTAATAACAGTTGGTCAAATGTCAACAGATACATTGTACAATGTATGCTTAGCCTAGTACAATACATTGCTTCTTATACTCTTAAGATTTCCTTTTCCTCTGTAAATTGTGGATAATGATGAATTCTATATTAAATGCTCAACACATACCATGAACCACAGGACATTTTCCAAAATAGTCAATGAAAAGCTGGATGTCCAGAGCTGCACTCATCAAAATCAATTTGAGTCGTCTATTTACAGCAAGAAGATCCCTCAAGGCAATCAAGAGAAAATCTGAAAACCTATCCCGCTCGTGGATTTCATCCTAATGAAGAAACAATGAATTTACAGTGATCCACCTAAGACTCCTGTTTCAGCATGTCTAGAAACCCTCTTATGATAATGCAAATGAGCATTGGAGGAATGGTACAAGCACTTTGATTTTGAAGAAAAGGGAAGAAAAGCAGAGGATTTATTTACATGTACGCTCATACATGTATAACAAAGTCAATAAAAAAGTGCAAGAACTTACTTCAAATAAACACTTTTATGGGAGGTCATTATTCATGGCCTGGTTGTTCGAAAGCCGATTAGCTTAATCCAGGATTAGCGTACACTTTTGTTTCATGTTTTCAACTTTTTGGTGAAATGTTGTTTCGCTTATTTTTGTTTTTCAAGATTGACTTCTTCTAATGTAAAGTTTTGCCAAATATCAACGTTGAACAGCATTTAGTAGTGGAGTAATAAACTCCTTGGTTAATTTTTAATCTGGGATTAGCGTTAATCGGCTTTTGAACAACCGGGCCCAGTTTATTATTCACATGATGAAAAAAGTATGTAACTATGTTATACAATGTACAGTACAAATATCGATCACGAGACACATCAACATTGTTATTTAATTCAGGGAAAAGAGCAGATAAAACAAATGATATATGTATTTATAAAATGCAAATTTAAATTAATTAATAAGCAATTTATCATACTATCCAAATTGTCTGTTGGTTTTTTAAACAACAACACTATCATTATTCATGCAGGGGAAGATTTCTGGAAATTTTATGAACTGACTCTCACAAAATTACCATAATATTATATTTGACTGGCAAAAATTTCTGGGAGAACAATCGCACATAACCAGAACACAATATTACATTATAATTATAATAATAACATATTATAACAGAAAATTCACAAACATACAGTGTACCTAATAATCTTAACCTGCAAAGATAGTGATAGAAATCGAAAGAGATTACTGATTTAACCTACCTGCAAAGTAATAATTATAATATTAAACAAATGTGTCAAATTGTATGAAGAGCTTTACATGTATGTAGTTTCCTATGAAAAGCTTTCAAGACAGGAAGACAGAACAAACTCAAAGATTACTAGTTTTTACCAGGGATAGGGTTACAAGCACCAGTGACATGATTGTATGGAATGGCTTACCACAATAACATGGGTGACGAATGACAGAGAATTGTCCCCAGACATCAGAGTTTGTAACAGCACCCCAGTCGTACAGTATGTCAACAATGTTTTTGGAGATATTCTGAATAAGAGGGGAGATAAATTGGTCTTAAGTCAGGAAAAGGTACACAACACATAAAAAGTAAAATCATCTGGCATTGGACAGTGTCAAGGTTTGTAGCACTGGGGTATTAATTGGTGAATCAATGCAACTTAAAAACCAATGTTTGGTATGATCTGAGTTAATTAAAGGGGCAGTGGCATGTCATTTTAGACAGTCAAAATTCAAAACACCAAGGAAGACCACAAGATAATGCTGTAGTTTTGAGCTACACCTCATGTCTTTAAAACCCGATAAACACTGCTGCTTATTTTTTAAACAGTTCCCAATAAAGGCCCATGTTCACCAGGTAACGCATGCTTGCGTTGTTGTTTTGAAATAGTTCCAGTGTTTTGAATGGGTGATTTTCAGATTTTTCATCTGTGCGAAATTTACCACAGCATGCAATGTCTTTTAAGCTCCCTTTTAAGATAGTGAAAATTATGACACCAAAGACACCCCAAAAATGTTACAATGCTATAATAGTTTTACATATTTAAAAGAATGAACTGTAAACATGTGTCTTTTCATAATAATTATTTTGACCAAAGAATCTACATTTATGTATGATCAAGCAAAAGAAATCATCTCATTAATGACAAATCGGAAAATACTCATACCTGTTATCAAGCCTTATTTGATACCCAACAGTCTGACCAAGCCTCTCTCCTCTTTCAGTAGCAACTCTGTCACTTATTGATAACGCAGAGATCCTGCGAGGCTGAGTACAAACTATGCGGCATGGAGTTGCTTGAGTATTAGCATCTTCGAGAATGAACTGAGGAACCTAAGGAAAAGGACAGAATCAATCAGAGCGAAGACAAAGGCAATCATAACTTTAAAGTGCCCGTAACCCCAAAATATTTTTTTCGCTAAAATGAATCTTTGCACCTGTTCGAAAAGCATTGTGGCCTCTTTTTCTAACAAATCCTGCCATTTTATAGGCTTCGAAAGTTGCAAAAATCCAAGCATCTTATGTTCACGACCTAGTCAGAAGGGGAGTGGGTCTATTCCTGTTTTGACGTCACAATCTACTTTGCATGCATTTTTACGAAGAGTTAATTTAATGTAAATCAATTTGTGACGTCAAAACAGGAATAGACCCCCTCCCCTTCTGACTCGGTTGTGAACATAAGATGCTGGGATTTTCGCAACTTTCGAAGTCCATAAAATGCCAGGATTTGTTAGAAAAAGGAAAAAATGGCCGCAATGCTTTTCGAACAGGTGCAAAGATTCATTTTAGCGAAAAAATATTTTGGGGTTAGGGGCACTTTAACGTAACAATCATCGTTTAACACACTATGAGGACAGAGGGGATGTAAGTTAATTTAATAACACTTTAACCCCTGCACTGATCCACAGTGATAAGTTACAGTGTCTGGTGATAAACACATACATCTTATGCGATGGTTTAACATATAATATAATACGCGGCGATATTTTGCGAGTTGCGTAGTATTTTTTCTGAGCCCTGCAGGGGTGAGAAAAAATACGAGCAATGAGCAAAATGTCCACGAGTATTAATGTTAAACCATGAAATAAGAGATTTATTATTCAACTACAAAAAAGGTGTTATTTTGCTCAATTTTATTTGGTGAGAGTGTTTTGAAAAGAATGGATTATCTGACTGTCCTTTAGGGTGCATGCGAATGATGTAAACAACACAAAAAGCCAGCCAAAGATCTTTACTTGATTGGATAAACAAAATGATGAGTGACAAGCGATGACAAGCTAAATTCTCAAGCTTTGCATCATGTTGAAAACAATTTCTTTCATTTGAAAACTCCCGTTCCGTCCGTATTTGCTCTGTTCTAAACCGGCCAAACCAGGACACTACAGTGTATTACCGCCTCATATTTTGCACGTCCTCTTGACCAAATATGGTAAAATGGCATAATAGTGGAATAATAAACTATTTTATTCATCTACGAGGGGAGGTAGGGTTTTTCATCCCTTCCCTCCTAAAGAGGAACACTTACAGATTTTACTGTCTAACACCAGACAATTTTACCCATCAATGGGGTCTGCTTCAGGGAAGAATGGATGAACAACATCTAGGTCCACTCAAAAACTGTCTCCTTTAACCCTTCCCCTTCTATGGTGATTCTCATAGATTTTACTCTGTTTATTGCCCGACGATTTTGCTCGTCAATAGGACAACTTCAGTGTTGAAAGAGTTAACCCTTTAAGCCCCGAGGGGTTCCCCATTGACAAGTAAAATCGTCTGGCGTTAGACAGAGTAAAATCTATAAGTGCCATTTGGCACTATCGGGGCTGAAAGGGTTAACTTGTCTTGCACTCTTACATTTTTATCCACATCATCATGTAACTTTCCACTTAGACTTTCGAAAAGTCCTTCGTCTCATGTACTACCAACATCCCATTTAATACAACCAAATTTCTGTGTCCCAAAGTTTTTACAGTCAGTCTCTCGCTCATCCGCTTCACGTCTAAAAAATCACGCTTCGCTCGCCAAAACATTTTCTCCTGGGAATCGCGTAAGCTTGACTTGTGTCAAGTCTACTTTCCACTTAAAGTTTGTAAACTTTGCTTGATCTGTGTGTAAAAATTATTTGCAGTGCTAATGAAATAAAATGACAATGTACCTGTGTTGTTTTTCCAGATCCTGTCTCGCCTGATATGAGAAGAACCTGCAGACATAGTTACATGTAAATGAAACAAACAAAATAACTGTTACATAGCTGGCTTCATTCAAAGTGAAATTTGCCAAGATATTTCAGAACATTTGAGTTAACAGCCTTGCTACATGCTCCGGCCTGATGGGCCACTAGGCCTGTAAGCTGACTTTACCTTTACCTACCAAGAGCAGAAAATAGTTCCTTAGCAAACAAAAAAATTGATCTGCACCAAGAAAGCACTATCATATACAATCTCTTGCGTATTCTTATATAACTTGTTTTTTATATCTAATTTAACAATTTGAAAACAATACTAATCCTTATTTATCCCTGTCTTCAGAAAGGTGACCTACACTGTACAGTACATGCACATTACCTGGTTCTCTGATATAAGTTTCAAAATCTCTTCTCGAAGTTCATGGATTGGCAAAGATTTCCGAAAAGAAGACAGCTCATTTTCCTTTACCACTGGCGGGACAGCAGGGGTATTATTGTTAAGTTTGCCAACAACCTTATTCTCCCTCGAACTGCGACCTACAAAAATGAAAGAAGAAAGTCTCCGACTGATGCTTCAAAACTTTAGAAAATGTAGAGAATGGGAGCCCAGTTACAAGAAATTTTGAAGAACAAAGAAGAAGGGATTGCAAGGAGAAATAAAGAATAAAGTGTCAACAGCAAAACCGGCAACAGCCAACACCCCAACATTGGCCTGCAATCACTGTGGCTGAGCCCGTCTATCCTGGATTGGACTCACTGGCCACATGCAGGCCTGCAAACAATGACAAACACTACCTTCAAACCCATCTTCATCCACGAAATCAAGCAAAAACAAAAAAAGTGTGAATTGATGGCTGGTGGATAAACCAATGAAACTATGATAAACTACCCTACATGTACCTGAATCAAATGTCACTGCAGATCTTTCAGTTTTGGGTTGAAGTTCCTGTCTTTCCTTGATATTCAAAGGAAACTTCTTTGAGAGATGTTCAATGTGTTGGCAAGCATTGCTGGAGAGCTTTAAAATGCTGTTATAGCTTCCAGTGGTGAGATCTTTTTTTGAAATAGTCAGATACCTGTTGCTTCCTTTCCTAAAGGGCAAAAGATTCAATTCAAAGTCAGAATCTTTAAGCTTTCTTTCTGTAACATCGCTGTGGAACGTTGCTGGACTTGTAATAAATTTAATTGTCCATGTGAAAAGATAGAAACAATTTTTCAACTGTGAAAATTCACTCCAAGCAAACTACAATGACAAAATACTTAGGGGAGCAAGCACATGGCAAAACTAGTGTCTTATTGGTCAACAACTATCATGTGACATTGTAAATTATGTTTACTTCCCAGATATCACATAAATTTATTTTAGAAATCTGGCTGCATCAATTGAGTTCATAAAATTAGTAAAATAGAACACACTAGGGACTTACGCTGACATTTTGAACATTTACAGCCCTTCTCCAGAGCAAATCCCTCTCATTCTCAAAAGAAAGGATAGACTAGAGACTGCTTACCCCTTGCTTTTGGAAGTAAGTCCAATATTCTGGCTCATTCGGTGTATATAGGCTCGTTCAACAGATGTAAAAGATGACGGAAACTCCAACACTAACGTAAAAAGAATGACACTTGTTAATGTCACAATTTTTCAGCTGAGCTCCATGCGCCAAAGACACGCACATGCTGAGCACCATTGGTAAGAAAATGTGGTATAAACAACAACAGCTATGACAATGTTATCTGAAAGTGTTATTTCCTGTTTTTTTGGTAGTAATTTGGCAATCACTCCAAGTCATTCTGTATGGATGTTTGGAGTGAAAATTTAGAATTTATTGTTAGGCCTAGGTGCTCGCATCCTTCACATAACCTCAAATTTAGTCCTTTCACTTCATTGTCAAGGCAAGAACAGCAAAGACGAAAATGTACCAGAATGTAAAATGCACATGGGGGCATGCAAAGCCTTTGTTTTGTTCATTAAACCCATTGTTTCATGGAATCCTCATAGCCGTCGTTGTCCTCGTTTTTGCTTAAAATATCTATTCTTGGGCAGTCTGGTTTTGACAAAATTGTTGACTAGAGAAAATTAATTGCAACTATGAGTAATTCACATTCATTAGCATCAAGGTAAGTTAAAGGTAAACATCTCAATTCCAGTTGCTGTCTGTCGTTCAAAATGGTCTTTACTTACGATACTAGTTAAAGGTAGGGCAGCATAGGAAAGAAGGAGATACTGGTAATTATACCTCACCCATCACCAATATAATATTATATGGATAATCTTCTACCCATGGGCCAAAGTGTCAAAGGCAGCAATGTTACCTCCCTTTAACATCTATGCTACCAACATGGCTGACATGTCACGTATGTGAAGAAACTCTATACATTGTACCCACTGTCTTGAATCTTATTGGCTAAGAACTGGTATGCTGTGACTGGCACATTTTCAAAATATCTGGTTCCATTTACATGGAGTTCTGTCTACTGGGAAAAAGATGTAGCTGAAGATGCTAATTATTACTAATGTGTCGGCCAGACCTTAATTATTAGCTGTTGAAACAAAGGGTTCTTTTGTTCAAGTTTTTGGCAAGGCATACAAGTATGTTTGTAGCAAAGTGCAATGTTTGCAATGTTTGCAAACAGATATCTTCCCTGTAATATTTATACACCATGTATATGACAAAACCGATCAGTAATCAGAAACGATGTGTGGCAAGAACCGTAAATGCTTGCCTAGCCAAATACTATTTATACCCCATTCACACCAACAAGACATGTTTAATTAAACTTTGTTTAACAAAATAAAAATAAATCACAGAAAAACGTAGGACTGATTCAGGTTTGTTTCAACACATATTTTGTTTAACTAAACATGTTTAAAACATGTTTAAGGTTTGGTGTGAATGGGGCATATAGACATTCAGTGCGCCTGTTCACAATGTCGTAAACACAGATCGATGTCTGTGCCCAGTTGTTCAAACGATGGATAGCGCTTTCCGCCGGATAAATCACTATCCAGTGAATAAGTCATTGCGAAACCAATTGCGCCATCCAGTGGATCGTGATTTATCCGGTAGATAACGCTATCCACCTTTTGAACAAAGGGGGCCTCTGGTGTTTCAACTCTTTTACCGAGAGACCGCAAGGTGCTCACTTATTCAGCGATAAACTTTTACCTTTCTGCTTTTCTTCAAAGCGGAATCTATCAAGGGCTATTTTAACAGCAATCTTAAACTCTTCTTTAACGCAAATTTCGGGCTGCTTTTTCCTCCTATTAGATGACACAGAGGACGCCATTTTGCCTTTTTTCTCAGCCACAGTTTGTTTTAACGTATATGAATCATATATTGGTAATGGTCTTGACCGCGTAGTGGCAGACTGTTGACAACCGTCTTTTGGGAGGAGGGGGCTTGGGGAGGGGGCGGCCGCAAAGGAAGTTGGCCCATTCATGCCCAGGCTACAATCTTGGACAGAATAAAATGGAACAGAAATGCCCCCTTCCCCCTAAATGGTCCTAAATGGTGGGGTGGTCTCAATTTTCCATTAAATTTGCCCAAGATTGTACCTTAATTAAAGAATACTTAGGGTTACATTGTTTTAGTATAAATACACAGGTGATTAGGCTATCTCGGATTATCAGGCGATAATCACCTCGACGGACAAAATGGCTGCCACTAGCCGTTTTGCCACTGTGAGTGAAGATGATTTCGCATTGAAATTTTTTTTTTTTCTTTTTTTTTGAAATAATCACCTGTGTATTTATACTAAAACAATTATTCGCCTCAGGCTCAGTGATTATCGGTGAATATTCGACTCAATTTCGTCTCGGTGAATATTCACCGATAATCACTTCGCCTTCGGCGAATAATAAGTTAAATAAGTTGAAACACTGTAACCCGCGGTCAATTCTCATTCAAGGACTGCATGGAATTTTTGGTCAGGACAATCTCAATCTACCAAGGGTTAAAGTTTTCCCGGTTGACCGTGAAGTTGACGTGCAACCAAGAAAAGAGTGTCTTTTAGGATGAGCTCTACAAACAATTTGATCTGAGATTATTGATGACCCTTAACCTTTGTACGTGGGGCAGCAATGGGTGTCCTTAATCTTCATTTCGCGCTGAAATATCATGAACGTGAAAAAAAGTTGCCTAAAGGTCTCTATGTAAAATAATTTCTAAAGAATTTTCGTAGTTCGGTAAATACGCATGCTCAAATGTTGTGTAGCATCTGTAAGTACCATATGCAAGACAAAATGACTGCTAATGGCTAATGTTAAATACATATCGTTTCATTAATGACGCTATTAACTGATCAAAAGAAACGAAGCTACAGGAGTAAGAAAGGGATCTGTCTCATATGGTTTAGGGGGAGGCGGGGGAGTACTCATGTGAAAGCGACATTTCATTCCCTCTCTGGCTGAAAGCTAGCTTTGAGAAAGCTAAATGTAATTACCTCAAATACTAATCAGTTCATATCTCTTTTCCAAACCCTTAAATCCCTGCTTAGAGCAGAGTTTTGCATTATCATGAACCCTACTGCGCATAATTTCTTGCATTGATAAACTGGAGGACTTTCATTGACGCCAAGCTTAATCTGTCAAGGAATCGCCATTTTCTCCTGAACGAGCACGGTTACTCCCCACCCCATTTTTAATGATGTTATGTACTCGTAGTAGGTACACGGAAAACATATTTTAAGGAGGAAAAAAGTTAGATAGTAGAAGTTGCAGCATATAAGTGCCGTGAAACTGCATTTGAAGCCAGACACTGAGTTTGAAGTGATGATGTAGCGGTCCAATTTGCTTGTATTGCTTTGCAAGATTGAGCAATTTAAAATCACTTTACTGATATTTTAGCCCGAATAAACAAGTAGGCTAAAGTCTTCATTAATATTCAGTAGCTTTACCTATATAACAACAATTTTTCCGGTTGATTAAGTTTCGAACGCTTCTCGCGTAATTCGGTCAAAAAACACTCAAAATAAAGGGCATGCAGCGCGAAAACAAGCAGGGTTGCCTCATCGTTGTATTGCGTTTTTTTTAATGTCCTGTGCATGAATATCAATAGGCCATTTCCGAGTTCATGTCTGCCTCCTCTTCAAAGCGAGTCTAATTGCGAAGTTTTTGTGATGGTAATTAGTTCTACTTTACATGTGAATGAAAACTAATTTTCACAACAAAAACTTAGCACCTAGACTCGCTTTGAAGAAGAGGTAGACATGAACTCGGAAATGGCCTATTGAGCTAAGTTTGACAAAAATCTGGATGGTACGTCATTTTCAAGGAAATTTTACTTTAACACCCACCTTTGGGTAAATCTTTTCATGTTGCATCAAGAAAACACTAACATCTATTAATTTGGGTAACTGTTGGATGTTGAAAGGTACAGTTTTTCCAAAATGGTCTACATGACAAACAGAGAGTTGGCCATTTCTATTTGGACCAGTGTTTTTAAATTTTACGTTAAAAACCGATATCGCATGAATCACAAAGCAATGAGTGTGATATCGGTTTTTCGAGTAAAATTTACTTTTGAATTCACCAGTTTGACAATGATTTTTTGTCGAACCGCACGAGGTTAAAGAAAACAAGCACACCCTCAGTGAGTAAATGGAAAGGAAAAAAGCCATTTCAGAGTTAACTGTCAATACCCAGCGAATAGGAATCACGCTAAAATTAGAAGCCATAAAAAAACTTTGTCAAAAAAAATAGTTTTACAGATGTACATTATTCCACTTTATCTCTGAAAACGAGATCATTCACATTTTGATTTATTTCATTGAAACACGCCAGCTTGGCTTAGAACAAGTATCGGCAAAATACGGCAATGCAACCAAGAAAAGACGAACTTCAAACAAGATCCGCTTCAACACTAAATTACCTTAATAGTTTAGGTGCTTTAAACAAACTTCTGAAAACACAAGCTAGTGAAATTAAACCCTAATTTTACAAGAACTCATTTCGATTACGTGTTTATAATATAAGGTCAAAATTTTCTTGTCACTGTCGAGGCACATCGAAAACCAGTTGGGCAAACGGGTTAAAAAAGTACTTGTTCGCTCGCATTTTAAAGCAAAACAAATAAACAATTCAACTTTATCTTTGTGTCCAAAATAGTACAGATAATGGTTATTTAATTCCAGTCGTTACTAAAAATTCGAGTTTCATTCTTAAACAAAGGAAAAATACACGTCCACTTTAAATAATGCATCCGTTAAAATAAGAAACGGTTAAGTGCCCAAGGAAAGAATTTGTAGAGTAACTTCTTCCAACAAGTATGAGCTATTACAGGTATTCTGTTTTGTCGTTCTCTTTCGCTCTTCTTTCGTTTCTGTTCTTGTCACAGCTCCTCTAGGCATCATGTAACCATCTCAGAGCTTCTAAAAATCAGCCAAAAATTGCAATACAGAGAAAAAAGCAGCGCCAAGCAAGTTAAAAATATGCACTCAGCTATATGTTTACATCCCTGTGATGCTTGACTTAAATAACTGCGCAGTCGCCAGTGTGGACCACAGCTATCATGATAGATCAAAATGGATTGAAACCAGCAAAAAGGTTGAAAGAAAACATTTTTCAAACCGTTTTCCACCTGAACACGAAAAGCATTGACTGTGTAAGAACTATAGTTGACGTAGCATGGCCGTGTAGCCGGGTCAAGCCACAGAAAGCGCATGAAAAATGAAGCCTCGCTTATTTTCAGCTGATTTCACCTACGCTGAGCCTGCACTCTAATCAAAAACTAGTACCTAGACAAAGGTAAACTTCAAAAAAACAGCTGCCCTCAGCGAGCTCTAAGCTTGAGCCTGCAATATATTCATGTGATATTGGTCAGCAAAAACCTCGTTTTGGCAGATGTCAATTCATCAACACACAGATGTCCAATATCAAAGATATATCATGCAAACTAGCATGATACTGGTCACAATGGCATACATGGAGGAGTAAACGGACGAACGTACGGACATTCATGACGTCTTGACCAATTAATTAATTAATGGGCAGGCATACCATATATGGGCAGGCATACCATATATGGGCAGGCATACCATATATGGGCAGGCATACCATATATGGGCAGGCATACCATATATGGGCAGGCATACCATATATGGGCAGGCATACCATATATGGGCAGGCATACCATATATGGGCAGGCATACCATATATGGGCAGGCATACCATATATGGGCAGGCATACCATATATGGGCAGGCATACCATATATGGGCAGGCATACCATATATGGGCAGGCATACCATATATGGGCAGGCATACCATATATGGGCAGGCATACCATATATGGGCAGGCATACCATATATGGGCAGGCATACCATATATGGGCAGGCATACCATATATGGGCAGGCATACCATATATGGGCAGGCATACCATATATGGGCAGGCATACCATATATGGGCAGGCATACCATATATGGGCAGGCATACCATATATGGGCAGGCATACCATATATGGGCAGGCATACCATATATGGGCAGGCATACCATATATGGGCAGGCATACCATATATGGGCAGGCATACCATATATGGGCAGGCATACCATATATGGGCAGGCATACCATATATGGGCAGGCATACCATATATGGGCAGGCATACCATATATGGGCAGGCATACCATATATGGGCAGGCATACCATATATGGGCAGGCATACCATATATGGGCAGGCATACCATATATGGGCAGGCATACCATATATGGGCAGGCATACCATATATGGGCAGGCATACCATATATGGGCAGGCATACCATATATGGGCAGGCATACCATATATGGGCAGGCATACCATATATGGGCAGGCATACCATATATGGGCAGGCATACCATATATGGGCAGGCATACCATATATGGGCAGGCATACCATATATGGGCAGGCATACCATATATGGGCAGGCATACCATATATGGGCAGGCATACCATATATGGGCAGGCATACCATATATGGGCAGGCATACCATATATGGGCAGGCATACCATATATGGGCAGGCATACCATATATGGGCAGGCATACCATATATGGGCAGGCATACCATATATGGGCAGGCATACCATATATGGGCAGGCATACCATATATGGGCAGGCATACCATATATGGGCAGGCATACCATATATGGGCAGGCATACCATATATGGGCAGGCATACCATATATGGGCAGGCATACCATATATGGGCAGGCATACCATATATGGGCAGGCATACCATATATGGGCAGGCATACCATATATGGGCAGGCATACCATATATGGGCAGGCATACCATATATGGGCAGGCATACCATATATGGGCAGGCATACCATATATGGGCAGGCATACCATATATGGGCAGGCATACCATATATGGGCAGGCATACCATATATGGGCAGGCATACCATATATGGGCAGGCATACCATATATGGGCAGGCATACCATATATGGGCAGGCATACCATATATGGGCAGGCATACCATATATGGGCAGGCATACCATATATGGGCAGGCATACCATATATGGGCAGGCATACCATATATGGGCAGGCATACCATATATGGGCAGGCATACCATATATGGGCAGGCATACCATATATGGGCAGGCATACCATATATGGGCAGGCATACCATATATGGGCAGGCATACCATATATGGGCAGGCATACCATATATGGGCAGGCATACCATATATGGGCAGGCATACCATATATGGGCAGGCATACCATATATGGGCAGGCATACCATATATGGGCAGGCATACCATATATGGGCAGGCATACCATATATGGTAAAATGGATGTTGACGTAATACTGGAAAAAATGTGATAAAACATGGCAGTTACAAAGATTTTGAATTCAAATACTAAGAGTCACGGAAAAATAACGGAAATCTCTCAAAATAATATACTGAAATCTGATCTACGAAGAATCGTATAAGATTTCAGTTTATTATTTTGAGTGATTTTCGTTATTTTTCCGTGACTCTTAGTATTTGAATTCAAAATCTTTGTAACTGCCATGTTTTATCACATTTTTTCCAGTATTATGTCAACATCCATTTACTATAAATATATGTACATAGAAGCAATTCAATGTAAACTCTCCTTGTACCTGAAGAACGCTGGTTTGGCCACCCGAAATATAGTACATCACTAAAATCAAATCTACGTTGTATCGGCTTTTGCTTAGTATATTTTTAATAGGCTAGATATTGGAATGAAAGGTTGATTTTTCTCATGAAACTTATGCCAGACGACAGTTTCTTTGAGACACTTGCAATGTGGGTATCCTATGTCAGGGTTCATATACCATATATTGACGGTCTGCTACATAGATACATAGAGAGATACATAGAGAGAGCTGATCTGCATAAAAGGGGGCAGCTGTATTACAAGTTTCATAAATACATTCTTGAAGCTACCCTCCTTCAAGCTGGCTTTGCCGGTTAAATGGCGCCTAGTCCAAAAGTAGTGCTTGGTACCTATTTGAAAGGAACAGCCTGCTTCGGTTCCTGAATTCAAGAATCTGAACGTAAATTTGGTGAACTGGCGATTGCCACTTGTCTATCAAAATAAACACAAAGATAACATGGCGAGCGTAATCAAGGAAAGAGATCTATCTCGGTTTTGACTTCAAAAGCTTTGAGAAAAATTCATCTTAAGAGCAAGACAGCAACAAGCTTTCTCAAGGAAAAAGCAACAGCGTAGAACTCTAATGAAATGTTGATAAATGCTTAACGCGACAGCAAGGCAAATTGTGGCTTTGTTGCTTGATGTCCCCATTCGGCATTAAAACGAAAACTTCCTCGCTTGTAATTTTAACAGGAAGGTCATACCTGCAAACGTTTCGCAACTCTCGGGTCAAGAGCCCTGTTCTTCAGAAGAGTCGGCACGACAGCACAAATCAGGGAGAACAATGTTGGAAACCCTCTCTCTTGCAAGGTTAAAAAAGTTCAGGCAGCTGTACATAGACTAGAAAGATCCTAGGACCATACTTTGTCTTGAACGCACACTTACAAGAACCTCTGCAAATTTCAGCAGTCGATTTGATAATTTGGGGTCTACTCCCAGCTTTTCGCTGATTTTTTTTTTCGGCGTTCTGGATTACTGTCTTGCGAAAAGCAAGGTTTTGATCTCCGCGCTTGGACCTTATCGTTTCGTTTCGCTTTGGTCATTTTACAGATCAGTGGTGGGTAGAACTGATGACCTGCAAGGATAGCTGCAGAATCTTCCTTTCCAATGGTCATCAGCAACAACAACTTTATTTAGCTAAATATTATAACGTACGGCTTATCCTGCAAATAGCTAGAAAAAGCTAATCGAGGCGTGGCAAGCAAAATACAAGAAGACGCCTATTAAGAAACAAATGTACACAACGCCTTGTTTAACAAATTAACGATACAGATTACAAGAGGATTGATTATGGACTAATATCTATTTACTAGTAATTAAAGGCCAGCAAGTTTACACTCAACTATATTGCGCTAACTAATTAGAAACAATTTACTTGAAAATTGGTTATTTACCAAATCCATATGCTAATGAAGGTAACCGAAAATTGTAGGATTAGAAAGCAAAAAGAAAATATCAATAAAGATAAAAAAACATTAATCAACTTCTCCAACTTACTTAATTTTCACAGCCCTGGGATTTGAAAATAGTCATCTTTTTCCCAGGCGGGAAGGCCGCATGCTGCAAAAATTTAATAGTATTTTTCCGAGATGCATAATAGCGCAGTTTTGCAATAGGGTCAACATCTTTACAAATCTTTGTAGCAATAGCATCAATATAGTGCTTCCAGGAGAGATTATTATCAGTTGGTACACAAACGTACTTAAACTTTAGACTCGAGATCAACATTTATTTTGCTCATTATCAAATTAACAAATAGATTCCATGTTGCCGTGCGTCTGTTCAGTAATAGATCACAGATGACCTCAAAATGTGGTAAGAACAAAAAAGTGGCACACGGAGGTGATAGCCGAGTTTGTCACTGATGTTCTTACCACATTTTGACGTCTTCTGTGATCTATTACTGAACAGACCCACGGCAACATGGAATCTTTTTGTTTTATAAAGAATTAAACTTTATTCGCATAAAAGCTGATGGTGACGTCAATCGTGCGTCTGTCCTCTAATAGATCATAGGCAAGAACCAATCAAAATCCGTGAATAACTTGGATTATATAACATGATTTTGATTGATGATTTTTTATCTAGAGGTTTTGCATGACAGGACCAATAGATTTTTTGTCCTATGGGAACAAATGTTCTTTCTACCAATACATTAATTTTAAATTGTTCCTGCCATGCAACATGGCTGCCGTGCAAAACTATTGAGCGTTGATTTGTTGGCTGTTAACCAGACAAAGCCTTTGGAACTGAATATTGATTGTTGTTTCAAGAGCCTTCACATTTTTATCAGCGTAGAGGATATTAGTGTCATCAGCAAAAAGGTAAAACCTAAGTTTATTTGGACATTTGTGGATATCGTTGACATATAACAAGAGCAATGCACCATCAACGGATCCTTAGGGAACAGGTGATGTTAGCTTTATCTGAGATATGCTGACCTACTTAGGTCGTTTGCGTGCGATTGTTTAAGTACGATGAAAACCAATCATTAACAATCCCTTGGAAGCCATAGTGGTTGCGCTTGTTTATCGTGATAAATTGTATCGTATATGTAAATGTAACTGTACAATTCAGCGATTCATCAAACGAAAGAGCCCTACGCCTTCAGAGGTTAAAGGTGATAAAAACATAACCTGGAATGCTTGGATGAAAGTTATCATTAGAATCAATCCTTTCTTTCGTGAGTTTTTTCCTTTAACATATTGAAGCTATGGGAGAAAAATGTCTACTTTGAATTTTTTGGTTTGGGAGATTATGATCAGTGCTCAAATTGACATCTAGGTCAGTTTTAAGATACCTAAGTCGTATAAACTGGTTAGTTTATCTAGATCTCTCCTAGGCTCTACAGGATCAGGAATCGAACAGTTAACTGTCCATGACACACGGCGAGACAGCACAATCTGACAAGAAGTAATTGGATTAACTTGTCAAAAGTTTCTGACAGCTGTGCATTGTCAACGGACCAATCCGTAGTTCCCGTTGCTGCTGCAACGGGAAATTCTGAAAGCGTCGGTTACTGCAACGGGTGCAGTCCTTTATTTCTGTCCTCTTCCCAAAGTCTCCTTCAGTCCTTTTATTCGATTGTGTGACAACACGACTGCCTCAGAAAAGCAGGCCGCTTGACTAATTTATGCGTAGGGAAGGGGAAAGAGGAGAAGGAAACGCTTGCGAACAAACCCCTCGCTCACTACGCAGGCTAAATGGCGGAAATATCTTTTCAAGAAATAATACGCCGACTACATAGCTCCGTTGCCGATAAAGGATTTAGCGGTAGCTTGAGAATAACAACAAATGTGGTCAGTATTATCGTTATTTTCCTCGTCAAACTTTTGAACTTTCTCTTGCCCAAAGTTTATTCCCGCTATGTAGGATCAAACGTTTTCTTGGTCAATAGGCCAGTTTCGTATTCTAACGGTTGGACTGGATCTAGCATGAAATGGAGGCTAATGCGGGCAAATTAATTTGCATTTGAAAAGATTTCCCGTATTAGCCTCCATTTCATGCTAGATCCAGTCCAGCCGTGAGAATTCGAAAATGGTCTATTTATGACAGCCGATGACATGTATTAAGTGGTCGGTTTTCGAAATGCTGGGTTTTGTCTTCAAGCGTTTCCTTCTTGTCTCGCCTTATTTTTCGCGCAGCTAAAACATTAAAAATCTTTCATGGAAGCTCTTGCTACGCAGGCTTTATAATCATAAGGAAGAATACTTAGCTTATATTGACGTTGACAATCTTCTTAAGTCTTTTAAAACTTTTGAGCTTTAGTGGAGTGGAGTTATCTGTCTTCCGCAAAAAGAAGAATCCATTCTTCGCCCAGCAATACTTGTAGAGTTGGCATCCTCGGACTTTGTAGACTCAGAGCAGCTCTTGCAACTTCGGTGTTAAATGGTTATACAGATTTATGCGACTGACATCTGCATCACTGTTGAAGCCCAAATCTACTGCGCTAAAGGCATTTACATTTCTCCTGCTAGCCACGACGTTCTCCTTTGCCAGCCTGCGCACGAATTTACAGATAATGGCGTTCGGCCTTTTGGAGGCCATTCGAGATGGCGCCCGATGTACAATGTCTACATCACTCAAAGAGACGTTCACGCCCCTATATTTCGACCGCGCGCCATTTCAACGGAAGAGCCTAATTGCAAGCTATTAAATATTCTTGGGTTTCACTCAGATGATCAACAGCCATGTTTTTCAACGAAGTTTACATAACAATTGAGTTCAATTCCCGGAGGATTGGGTTGGGACACCAAAATGGCAGCCGTTACGTCATGTGAAACCCGAGAATAGATTACTTCATAGAAATTGCTTTATTCACGAATTGCAAAACCTGGGAAACCGAAAGATTGACTGACAGCAAACGAGTTAGTTTCCCTAGTTTTGCAACGAATGAAGAAAAATCCGTACAAAGCACTTTCTTTGCTGTAATTTTTTTGTTATACGTGTAACGATAATGAAGCATTACTTGGAATCATTTGTCAAGTTTCTCGATGCTATAAGCTCACAATGTAGAACAGCAAAAAAAATTAAAGACTGATCTAAATGACCGAGCGTAATAAAATAACAAATCTGGTTTACAGTCCAGCAACAAGTAAACAAAATATCACTTCCCATTCAAAATAACCGAAAAATATGGGAAAATTCGTAAATACAAAGTGTGACATTTTATCTTGTCCCCAAATCACTGTAAGATTTAATCATGTAATGGCGGCGGCTCGCGCTGCTGTGCAATCACAACTTCGCACTCTGCTGACTTGCACTGTTTATGAAAATGTTGAGTGTTCCTCATGATTTTTAGATTCGGTCTCGATAAAATAATCTACCGGTAAATGCAGAGGAACAAAACGGGAAACCGAAGTCATGTTTTCAAAACACAAACTTCCGGAAGCCATTTTAATGCTTTGCTTGATTGAAGTTATTTTACTCTGGACGTTGATTAGGCATATTATTCACATGTGAACTTAGTACATGTATAGCGGATATGACATGGCCGCGCGGAGATACGAAATTTCCCTTCGAGCGAAATATTTTTCAACACGAGAAGAAAAATTTCTTATCTCCAAGCGGCCATGTAATATATTCTATTTATTATATAAACACCAATGAAATACCAAATCATTTGGCGAAAGACGCGATTTTCTTATGTAACCATAGCAATAGTGATCTTTTCACGCGTAAAAAAAAACAAGTTATCTTCACGAGTGAAGATATGTTTTCGCGCGAAAGCTCACGTGGCGTTTCATCGGTGTTATCATAAGTATCAAATCATAGGTCAGGTTTATTACCTGTCACTTTCCCAAGATCTTGAACAGGAGCAAGAGCTCATCAAGGCACTTTGATTCAGTATTGGATTTGTAACATCCAATGAACTGGCGGTAGATCAAAACTTAAAAAACTATATTCCCACAGTTAAGTGTGCAGTAAATCAGTGTTCCACAAGGTGAAAGTGATTACTGCACAATTTACTGAAAACAGCTGGATTTTTCGTTGATAACCATTTCAGCGTTCTGATAAAAACTCAATTGAGTCGAGATGAATTTATAACAATGGAAGGAACAATGTATTAAAATTAGTGAGAAACTCGAACACGTTTGTAAAATTTCAATGAATAAACTGCAACAAGACAAATGTTCAAGTTGCTAGTCTTTTAACGTGGCAAATGCTCCGAGCACTTTGAGTGTAAATTAACTTCACTGATCATATTGCGTCCAATTCATTCCAAAGGAATGCCCTCAAACAGAGTTTGGATCTCGCCACATACTTGACGCGCATGCACAATACTAATTAACGTTTGGTTTAGTATTAATTCCTGGTCATCAGCAACACATCAAGTGTTGTTCACAATCACATTTGTTTGAACATTTTTTATCCGAAATAAATGAATTTCTGAGTCGCTTGTTTTTGTGAAGTGTTACGTTTGTCCTATTGTTATCATAAAAAATCTTTCGGGGGACACATGTCCTATTGTTGAGCACCTGTATATTGTACAAAGCCTGAAATAATGATAATTTGGCGTATCCCTGACGCCGACCCAGGAATTTGCGCACAGCTACGCAAGACAAATTTGCCTGAAGGTCATGTAAACTATTACCAAATACGTAAACGGCGCCAATGACCCTATCCTAGTATCCACGCCTAGCCAGACAGGAATAAAGACGTGGAACATTAACTGAGTTGACGACATATAGCCATAACCAAAAACCCCCGATAGGGGTAACGTAGGTTTTGTGGCCAGCCAAAGACGCAAATGCCACTTAATTTCAAGCAAATGCAAAGTTTAGTTGCAGCCAAACACCAAAATGGCACCTGAGCATACAGCAGTTTGGAGTATTCATGCCCGATCAGAAAGGCCCCGGAGAAAAAACGATTCGAACTGAACTCGAAGTTAAGTGATATGGTACCCCAAAAAAAGACAGACAAACGATTGGCATCCGAACCCAGGCCAGTATTCGTGCCCGGCCCGAAAGGCTCAAATGTAAACAAACTTAACGGATTCCGAGGTTCAGGTACAGCCAAACCAACAAGATCTAATTGGCACTGAATTTACTATTATCGTTAATTTAGGACACGTCCCAGGACTTGTGGTAGCAGAGAAAATAAGGAAATAATCATACCCGTGGAGTGGATTTGAACACGGACGTTCTATTCTACAGGAAACTTTCCGTTTCACCGCTGAAGATCAAGACACCGCAACCTCTAAAACATTTATTCAAATCTCTAATAGACTATCGCTGCTTAAAAATTAGGCCTAACCGCCTAAGCTAGACTAATAATTTAAGCCTATGCTTTAATTTTAAAATGTTTAGCTTTGTCGTAGAGTTTGGAAACCGACATTTTGCAGTGTTTAAAATGTTGTTTGTTGCCGAGTCATGATACAACATTATCAAATAGCGTTTAAAATATTGTCCCTGAGCAGCTAGCCGTGTGGTGGTCAAAGTGGTTAAGTGACGGGTTAATAATGAACATTCCCGGGTTCGAGTCCTACGTCCATACAATTGGGACGTCTTAACTATATAACCATTTCCCATAATTCATATCAAGCTTTCAGTCTTCTAAATTAACAATAATAGTAAATTCAGAATTAATGATCATCGTTAATTCAAGGAAGAGAATGGATTTGTCAAACACACTTTAGTGCCCGCCCGAGAGACCCAAATGCAAACAAATTAGGGACCTTAAGCAAGGACGACGAGGACGGCTACGAGAACGCCGCAAATTTGCATATTTAGTGGACAAAAACAATAGCTTTGCACGCCCAGCACGTGCGTTTTACATTTTGATACATTTCTTTGCCGTTCTCGTCTTGACTACGACGTGAAATGATCAAATTTGAGGTCATGTGGAGGACGAGAGCACATGATGACGAATTTTCAATTTTCTCTCTGAATATCCACACCGTTCTCATCAATTTATTCTTGGCTTGTGCATTCACACTTTCCAAGCCGAACGACATGGAGTAATCGTAAAATTATTGCAGTAACGGGAAATAATATTTTTAGACAACGTTCTCGTAGTCGTCGTCGTCGTGCTTGCTTAAGGTCCCTATTATTGTAACCGAACCCGCAACCTAGTTTCCATGGTTCTCTCCTACTCTTCATTGAATAGGAAAATTCCAGTTAAAATTAAGAATATGCCTATGGAGGGGGAATTGCGACAAAAATGTCATTGAATCGAGTTCCATGCTATTGGACTATTAACGCTATGCCATTGAATCAAACGTCATTCTATCGGACAATATAGTTCCGATGTCATTGGATTGGACTACATTTTATTGGACCATGCGTAATTCTATCGGATTACATACATTTCATTAGATCGGACTTCATGTCATTGCAACACGTTCTTTCAAAAAACCACATTGACGTGTTATTGAATCTAAATTCATGTCATTGGTCGTAGACCATTCGATTGAACTGAGCGCGTCATGCCACTGGATCGAACTTCATGTCATTGGATCAGAAACGTCGTTCGATCGGGCAAGCGGCTTATTTAAAAAAAGGTTTGTCTCCCAGAAATTAATCAGGGGCTGTCCGCCCGGGACTAGTGAAACTATCGGTAGGGCTAGTGCCTTCTTATCACATGTTGCCCGATGAGCGAGCATGAGGTGGACACGAGTGAAACAAATAAAGTATAATGTGATTTAATTAAAATGGTAATTTTTTCCCGGCTGCGTGTCCCGAGAGCGCGGCGGTGGTGCTTAACAAAAACTTGCCGTAACAAGTGTAGTTAATAGTTTGCTTAAGTTAACATAGTCGTTCCATGCCATTTGTCTAATTGTCTTGACGCATATATGACCGTGGATAGCAAGGAGCGCTAGAGCGCGCGGTACGAATAAACATATCGGGTGTTTCACGTACATTCAACGTGTGACAAATTAAAAAACACTAATAAGGCAGAAATGAATTTATATACTATCATATTACAAACTACAAGGCGTGCAACTTTATTGATGTATTCTTTTCCTGAAAGAATAGTTTAAGCGATCAGTTTGGCAAACAGGTGTTTTGAAAAAGGTAGTTACTTTCCAACTGACTGCGCTATGCATAAATTAAAACTTCGACTGGTTTTGTTTTTAAAAAGTGCTAAAATTTTCTGTACTTTCTTGGCTTCTCGTATGGAGACTTCTTTTGGATAAAGAAAATCTCATCTGCGACGCCATTTGGTGGCGAACCGCTTCTAATTCAGTTGTTAGTTCAAACTCATTTTGTAACATGACACGAAGAGTACGTTTAGAATTCTACAGCCTTTTTGTGGAAAAACGAATCTCCGAGCATTAATCTTTCATTATCCAGCAGCTTTGATACTGACCTAGTAAATGTCCCCATAAATAATATACGATAACATAGCGTACGTCGTGTAACCAAATCAAGGTTTACAAATGTTTGTGAAAAAATATACCGCCTTGTGACTTTAAAAGATGGCTAGCTGCGGCTAGTACCGTGAAGCCCGCTTGGAACGGGATAAATTGGATAAACTTTTTTCAATGGGCCGCTGGCCCGATCGAATGACGTTTCTCATCCAATGACATGAAGTGCAATAAAATGAAGTTCGATCCAATGACATTAAGTATATGTTCCGATAGAATGACGTATGATTCAATGGCATGTAGTCCAATGCAATGACATATGAACTATATTGTCCAATAGAATGACGTTTGATTCAATGGCATAGCGTTAAATGGTCCAATAGCATGAAACTCGATTCAATGACAATTTTGTCCCAATTCCCCCTCCATAATGTGCACTTAATTTATGGTTCCGAGGGGGAAAGTTATTTGTTTTCCCGAGAATCCTGATTAAAACTTACTACTTTCCCGAGGGATTAGACATAAGCACTTTTGTTATATATTTAGAATTGCAGCAAAACATCCGGCGTGGGCAACAGCTGAAGAATTGTATGTTACAGTTGAATTTATTAGGGCCGGGGCACTTGACCAAGAATCAACCAATCACATTGCTCGTTTTGTTGAGTGAAAGTCTAGCTATGTAAAAAATAGATTTCTTTTTGAAATCAAGGCTTAAAACTTTGGCCACTTCAGTTAACAAAGTTTTGAAATCAAAAGAAAATGAAGAATTGATTTTTTGGTCATAGAAGCACTTTAACTGGCACCCGACCGGCCTAATTCTGATCAGTATTCGTGCCCGCCCTGAGAAACCCAAAGTAAAACAATTCCACCTATTATTAAACACGACGTTCAGTTAAGCCAAGCATACCGAATTCACATCTGAACCAACAACGTAGTTCAGTATTTGTGTTGGCCCGGGAGGCCCAAATTTAAACAACAGGCAAGAAAATTCAACAAACACGAGGTTGAGTTGTTGCCAAATACACGCAACTTGTAGTTGTCCCAAACGAAAATAAATTGAATGAACAGAGCCCGGTTGTTCAAAAGCCGATTAACACTAATCCCAGATTTAAAATTAACCAAAGAGTTAATTTCTTTACCCCCAAATGCTGTTCAACGCTGATATTAGGCAAAAATTTACATTAGAAAGAAGTCAATCTTGAAAAACAAAAATAAGCAAAAGAAATTTTCACCAAAAAGTTGAAAACATGAAACAAATGTTTACGCTAATCCTGAATTAAGTTAATCGGCTTTGCCAACCGGGCCCAGGAGGATTCAAGTTCAGTACATTGAAATACACCGAAGAGGAGCAAGAGCCACGTAAAAGTCGCTCCCGATCAGAAAAACTGAAATGTAGATGACGTTTAGGGCGAGTTCGATTGACCCTATTCCGGAATAGGAATACGTGGAGTGATGATTAAAAACGGTATGTTTGGCGCGTTTCGAAGCAGCAAGGATAATAAAAATACGTTTAAAATAGCATTTTAGCAGATGTTTGACAATTTTAATGTGAATCTCCGTAAAAACGGAGGATTTCTCACTGATATTCCATGTATTCCTATTCCGGATTACGGTCAATCGAACGCACCCTTAGATTTCCACCGAACCCTGAGTACCGCCAACGCCAAACATATAACATAAGAAATAGGAGAACCTAACAAGTATTGATGACGTTCCAAATCAAAATAAGGTAATATAAACAAGGAATTGGTAAATGACGAACAGGAGAACTCAGAAAAATTGACATTTGACCAGAGAAGCATAACGGTCCAAGTAATGAAACTGACTCCAGTTTGAAAAACAGAAAACATATCTACCTCTAAATTCGCCGCTTGAGGCGGAGCTTGTTGGATTTGTTGAACCGGCGGAGTCGGTGGTCTTGGCGCTTAAGGAACTTTATTCACAGAAGGACAGAAAAAAAAAAAGGAAACACTTCGAACCAGCGGCCGTGGATTTTACTGCAAAAGAGAACAACAAGCTGGGGCGCTTTACCTTTATAGTCGCGAATACATAAACCGTGTGAATTCCACGCTTTGTTGTCACATTCCAGCGCTTAATACACTCCCGTGGAGCATATTGGCCAGTTTGAAGTAATATGTCAAAAACGAGTGCGATTGTTTCATCAGGGGTTACAAACACCGAGAAGCAAATGAATGCACGACGCGGTAGGCGGAGTACTTTTATTGTTTAGAGGTGTTTGAAACCTCTGATGAATCACGAAGTTCGAGTTTTTGACATGACTTCTCAATCCTTTTTTTTACTACGTATGAGTGTTATGTGAGGATCTTTTGTTTTATCAGGCAAGTGATAGTAATTTGAAAAGGAAATGAATCTAAAAGGTGGAACTTTCGAAGAAATTTACATAATAGGGTGCAATGGAGAGCGAGACAGAATCACGTCGTTTTCGCCTGCCAAAATCGTCTTCCAAAAAAAGGGATTCGGTTAACGAGGCCCTTCCAGTTTCAACTAAATATGAAAAGAATTGTGCTGTGAACTCGCGGAATGGTTGAGGTTAAGAGAGATCATGAAAGTGCCGGTTTTAGATTGCGATGGACTTTTCAAAGACTGTTAACCTTGAGAGCAGACATTGCTGAAATGGATGCTCTCGCTGAACTATTTGGTGTCCAAATTCGTTTTAATCCTCTGGACGCTAATATTAAGAGGAAACGCTAAAGTTTTATGTCGAATATTACTCGGGAAGTTTAAAATGCATTGTGTGCGAGTAGTTTATTTATGTTTTTTTTTTTGGAAGGTTTTACTAGCATGAAGGTTCATTTAAATTCAAGTGACTAGATCAGTGTCTTGGTCAGTTTTTGAACTAATACGGGCGTTTCCTGACCTGTAGTTTCATTGGCTATCAAGATACATGCACCTGGCCAAATGGGGCACTCCGATTGACTAATAGCCTTATGAATTATTAATGAATTGAGAATTAATGATCAAGGTTTGAAATGACTCAAGCCATTCGCTCATTTGAATGTATTGGGTATTCGCATAAGTAAACAAAAAAAATTAAGCAAAGAGGGCGTTGCTAAGAACAAAAACGACTCGAAATAATAGATTATTGAAAAAAAGGTACTGCACGCCATGCGCATGCGTTTATCATTTTAGTTATTTCTTTGTGGTTGTCGTCCTGACAACAATAGGGAGCTTAAGCACGCGCGTTTTTGAGACGCGGACGGCAACCGGAAGTGAGCTGTTTTCCCTTTTAACTTGTCTTGACGCAACCACCGTTTACGTTGCTAAGTATCTTTTCTCCATTAGAGATGATCAGTATAAGAATCTGGGAGACACCACTGTCCTGTCACGTGAAATGTTCTCTTCCGGTTGCCGTCCGCGTCTCAAAAATGCGCGTGCTTAAGCTCCCTAATGACAAAGTCCAGTATTATCCTGTAGATTTACGATTAGCAATTTGAGGTTCCCTCTTTTAACTACGATTTGTTGACACGTTGCGTGACGGCGCCAGTTTCTGTAGATTCACATGTTAAAAAACTAATGCCTTCAAACTTCCTGTCAAAAATTTTGACATTTGCTGGTAATGTTAAAACAGAAAATTAATTAATTTGTAAAAATATAGTTTACATACAGTGTTGTAAGCTGGAAGCAACGAATACTCTTAGCTGACAATTGCACTTGCCTGCTGATTTATCCAGCTTTATCGTAAACAAATTCTCCTCTGCTACTAGCGACTGATTCCAATATTTCCGCTGATGAATAAAAGTAGACGGCATTGACCTCTTTGTCGAACGCAAATATTCATGAGTCTCTGAAGTAGTGTGTTCATGCCTGAAGCGCGTTGACTCTAACACGTTTTCGCAGTTAACTGCAAAACATTTGGTGGCTGAGAAACTCTTATGCTCAAATGCACCCAATTGTAATGTGTCACAACAATGTCACAAGCGCTAACCTGCCAAGTGTTTACTTTAGTGACTCTTAACTCTGTCAATCACCGCCCCCTGATAACTTGGGGCCACGTCCAGCTTCGTCTGCTGACTGGGAAATACACAAACCACAGTAAATGACATTTCCCATCGAATGGAATAGTGGAAATTTCCTTACCACTTTTTAAAATTTTCCAGTTTCCAGTCTCTCATCAGCCGAAAACAATTGCAAATGATAAGCGCCATCTTGTTGGGCTGGTTTGATGATTTAGGAAAACCGGCTACCATTATTCACCGGTCATCCAAACCTGTTTATTCTGACAAATGGTAAGCATCCCTAATTTCCTTGAGACTAGAAGTCCAAACATGTTTCTTCCCAAACCGTTTTCTCATCTGCAGTTTGGGGATTCTACGGAATCTTGACTCGACATTTATCACCATAAAATGACAAAATATATTACATTTACTGTAATGCTGATCATCAACGTTTATTTGACTGAAATCCCACACAAGTACGCATTGCGGACCTATATTTTTTTAGTGTCGGGCCACACAGTCCTACCAGCAAAATACAGCACCCATTTTTAAAACTTGCCCAAATTTAGCAAATTGTATCGGTACTGGTCCTGGAATTCGTGCACAGAAAGGTCAGGGAGACAACTTCACTCGTGAACCGCCATGCTTACAACAAAGCATTTTAGGCGTCTCAGTCTGCACGAAACCATGTCTGCACGAAACCATCTCTCACCTCTGTCTCCAGAAGACCAGACCCCTCCCCTTTTTACCTTCCTCCCTATCCCCTATCCCCTACCCCTACCCCTTTCGACGCCTGCTACGCAGGCTATTTATACCTGTACAATCAACTTAATTAAATGTCAATTTCTTGTAAAAACCAGCATCTTTTTTCGGTATGGTACCTATCGGATTATTCCATCGTACCATAAACTCAAGTGTAGTATGCGCAGTATACAGAAAGTAGCTTGATAGCTCGCAATCGCAGAGTCATGGCTTTGAATGCCGTTCAAGCCTGGTTTTCTCTGGTTGGCTTGCAGCTGACAAAGTTGCCTACGTAAGTGCCATGATCTTCCAAATTTTCTTTTCAGAGAAATAGGTCGAACAAAGCCTGCTGACAAAACGAATGTTTTCTCATCCATTTTGGTGGTGTAGTGTAATCGTAAGAGCCGATTTGGTGTGATTTTTGTCGCATGTGACAAGCTTACGACAGTCCTACAACATTTTTACGATTATCGTGTGCGACAAAAAAAAATGTCGCAGCATTTTTTAAAACATATGTCGTAGGCCTGCTGTATGCTTGTCGAATGCGCCAAAAATCGTACCGTGTAAATCGGCCCTAAAACCTTTTTTCGTTCTCTGGAGACAAAAAACAGAGATTTGGAAAACGCATTACTGCAGACGGAGTATCGAGTTACCCGAAAGAGCGTGATGGAATGCGGGTGAACAGTGTTTTCATATCAGTCTAAAACACGCACTTTCGCAACTAATATTGGCTGGCTTTAATCACAAGCTAGAAAATACAAACACTTCCTTATTTTTTATCCTTCCAACCTAAGGGCCAGAAAGACGCAAGGAAATTAGTTAGCTCTAACATGGATTTTAAAATATATTCCACCAACGTAACTCGCATACGCAATGTCTTCCCTTTCGGATTCAGTACGACCACTCGCATCCTATGTACAGTACATCAACAATCCGTAAAAGCCACAGAAGCCACGCCGATGGTATGAATTAAGTTACAGTTTAATACAAAAGATCTCTTCTGTCAGCGGATTCCTTTTGCAGCCAAGTCTTCTTTAACTCGCCGCAGGTAATCTGGATCGGGATATCCAAACCTTTAATTTACAAGGAAGAAAAGATGTTTATTTTAGTCCCCCAAATAATTATGATTATTGACACAGATTTTCCTTGAAATAAAGCTACCTTGAAGTTGTCTGACCCGTGTGTCTTTATTCGTATTATTCAATGGGCAAGTGGGACCGGTGCTTGTTCAATAATTACGCTACTACTAAGCCGTTCACCTTGATATCCTTGATAGCTGGAGGATTAAAATGGATTGAAATTTGAAAAAATTAGCCATGCAGTTTTATCAGTTTGGACAAGGTGTTTTTGGAAGACTCACAAGAGTTTCATTTGAATAGTTCATCCTACTTGGGTGGTAGGTCTGTACACTTACACTCAAAGGTCAGACCACAATCCTGACCCTTTATTAATGCTAACCCTAGGCCAAAAGACTTTAGCTTTCTGTTTATGCATAAACCTTAAATAAAGCCTTTTAATTGTAATTTCAAAACGGAATGTAATGCAACTAGTAAATATTAAATCAACAGCGCCAGAATTCTTTCTGTAACAACTTTTTTTGTACCACAAATCTTTCCATTTTTAAATCCCACTAGCCAGAATTTTCTTACCCCCAAAACCCCAAAAATTTGCAACCCAATTCTAGTAACACTGACAGGAACACTGTTGAAAATGCAACTCCATTATAGTCAATCCATGCCGTCATGAAAATGAAACCCCATCCAGCAGCACATCGCCATTAGCCCATTAATAGGAAGTCTTTCCCTCCCCCCCCCCCCCCCCCCGGACCTGTGACCTGTAAAAAATACCAGCCTCATCTGGTCTGCAGTCAGGAACTCTCGCATTGAGCGTGAATCTCATGCATTTCAATTCAATCTCATGCTCTCACGCGGACACAAGCATTTCTCACGCATTGGCACTCTTCTTTGAGCTTTCAGAAGTGCTCGTGATTTCTGAATTCGTTCCTTCACTAGCAATGAACTTCAGCCAATGTTCAATCTGTTCGTTTGCGACCATTTTTCTTGTTTCTTCAGGACTTCCAACATTAATATATGAAGTGTAGGCTGATATGTTAGCTCAGGTTGACAATAACAAATATGCCGGCTCTCTTAGCAAGCAGCATGAGAAAACCAAAATGGCAGAGTCAACGGTGCATTTCCAGCGATTTGAGAAGTGCAAATTTAAAAAAATTTCCCGGGGGAGCGTGTGCCCAGACCCTCCTAGAGTTTTTTGGCGCCTCTGGCACAAGAAAGACAGGTCACTAACACCTTTGATGCAATCTGCAGCATGCAAGCATCTCACTCTTTGGAAACATAATTTAGAACTTGAGAGTTCTGCTCAGATCTAGTTTCCCTTCATCAAAATCAACATATTCAAACTAACTATACCTGGCTTTTATTAAATGGGTTAATTGTTTAATAGTGGTGATAACCTGAGTGCATTAGCCTGAGGTTGTCAAAAAACAGAAATTTACTCGATTCAGTAGTACCAGAAACCCATGAGGGTTGAAACGTGTAACGGCCCCTTAATGTGTGCTGGGAAACAAGCTTCTGAATATTCGATTTGCTATTAGTACCATATTTGGAACAACAAGAGCGAGGGGTTTCCAAATATGGTACTTAGCACTGAAACATTCAACCAATCAGTTCGCACTGAATATTTGGAAGCTGTGAACACGCGTTACAAGATCAACCCTTATGGGTTTCTGGTAGTACAAATAAAACACTCCTACCCAAAGGGCCCTCCATGTGTGCTAGTCTTGTGATGAATGTCATTCCAAGTGATTTGATTTTGCAGCCCAGTTGTGACTGAAGTGCCAACAGTAAACACCAATCGAGCGTCAAAGGCTCTCTTCAAAAGTTGCAACACCTCTCGCCCTTCACGTGTGTCTGGGAGATATGCCTGACGATTTGTGCCACTATAATTTTGGCCAGGATTTGGATGTTCTCTGCCTTGAATACCAGAGGAAAAGCTATAATTTATGATAATGGTCCCATATCCTGCAAAGACGATATGGAATGGGAATAAACGTCTAATATAGTGCCATTTTTCCCAGAGCCAATAGCCCTCTTCAATGCATGGTCGACTACACCGGGCTGTTTTTATGGTGTAAGCAAAAACACTTATTTGAAATAATCAGTAAGCTCCCAGGTGCTGTCTCTCGCTTAAATTAAAGTTAGCCTAGCCAAGTGCTTCACTAACTTAGGAGAGGACAAATAAAATTCCAATTTAAGCAGATTCCTTCAAATGTTGGTTTTTGATGAGAGTTAGAAAACCAGAATACATTTTGGAGTTCTCTAGGGACATTACTAAACAACGAAACACCGAAACAGCAAAAGAAAGCACCTAAACACCATGTATGACCCCACCATACATTGAATGACTAACCAAGAAAGGTTATATTTCATATATTAAAGATGATTTTAGGCCTAATTAGGCCTAAAAAGTTATTGCTCCTAATCTCAGTCTTCACCTGAATCCTAATCTTAATGTCGATGAATTAGGAGCAACAACGTTTTAGGCCTAATTTGGCCTAAAACAATATTTAATCTCAAACCCAACCTTTGTTGGTTAGTATTCAATGTATGGTGGGGTCATACATGGTGTTTTAGTGTTTCGTTTCGCTGTTTCGTGGTTTAGTAATGCCCGTTTTATAGTGAGCATTGTGGTATCACCACACTTCACCAATTCTGATCTCCTGCAATGTCAGACAGAGAGTAAAAAATTATTACCTTCATAACCAGGAACACTTTGTCCAATGACTCGATTGGTCATCACTCCCGGGGGTTGGTTTCCACGTAGAACACCCTGAGGCTCTTGGCACACTGGACACCTGTTGCACACATTCAAGGCCTGTTGGATGCACGCTGAACAGAATGCATGCTTACACGTCAAAGAACGTGGATTTGACATGTTATGAAGACAAATAGCACACCCTACGGAAGCACAAAGTAATAACTCAGTAACTGACTTGCAATTTGAGCATAGTTATTTACAACTTACTGAAAGGAAGTTCAAAGAAGAAAACCATGTTTTAGAGTGTGCCAGTCTGAGCTAGCTTGTGGTTGAAGGTCAGCAGACTTAAAGGGAGGGAATCCATGAACAAAGTAAATAAACTGATATCTATTTATTTAAGCCTAACCAAACTTTAAACTCAAAAGGAAGTTGAAGGAAAAAAAAATCTTTGAAGAGCATGCCAGTACAGTCTAAACAGGTAACCTGGTTTCAGAACTAAGAGAGGGGTCATTGGATGACATAGCTGATTGGTTGCCTCCCAGTGGTTTGGAGGCCCTCCCAGGGATTTTGGGAAACTCCCAACCATTTCGGATAGGTGTGTGCCGCCAAGATTTTCAAACTGTAGCTGACCCTATTTAAAGAAACAAAATCAAGATTTGATACCCTTTTTAACGTTCACAACCGAAAAATGGCACCCTATTAAGGGAAAAAAACGGCTGCCCCCTGACGGCCACAAGGCAGTGAGGAGCGCATGTATGGCAATACAAACTAAAAACTTTAATAGACTATATCTTTTTTGTTTTCCGCATTGGGGTGGATACTGCAATTTAGTGACCCTTTCCAATGAATATCCCCAGGGTTAGGGGCAGGGTTATAGCCCTGGATGGATAATAATAATACTAACAAATAAAATGATACATGAAAGGAATCAGTAGAACCCACACATGACCAGCTGCCAATGTCAGTGGCTTCATAGCTTAGTTGGTTAGAGCATCGCACTGGTATCGCGAGGTCATGGGTTCAAACCCTGTTGAAGTCCTGAATTGTTCAGGCTTCCCTACGCAATTGCTAAAATTGCATTCATAACTGCGAGGATCATGGCTTCACTTAATAATAACATTGTTATTATACTCTCTTTGCTGCATGAAACTAAAACAGAAATAACCTCCGCCTGTGTCAACTGTCATGGAATGTGAATATCCACCCAACAATTTTGAAGTGCGGAATAAACTGAAAATGACTTCAGCAGTACTTAAAACCAAGAGCCCATGAATAAGGCTCAGCCTCCACCTGTACTATATCTTTGAGTCAACCTTTGCGTTTAAAACTAACTCTTCAGCAGGAGACTCGCATTTTACATCAATTTGCACAATTTGCATACATTGTTTTTGCTATTTTTATCTGCGTTAGACAATGGCTTTATTCTGATTGGCCATTGAAAACAATGCGTGCAGAGCCAAAGAACTTGTGGCCTGGGGCCTCGGGCAGCATTTTCAAGACCTTGGTAACAGTTTTTTGCTATACAGACCTCCCAGTTGGCAAATAACATATATTTATCTACATAGCCATCCCAGAATGAATAAATCGCTTTTTACCTTCATTGATATTCCGTTGATTTCCCAAATTCCCACCCCTCAAAGACAACCCCCCCACCCCACATGTTGTACACTTGTACACGAAAGCACACGAGCATTCAAATACTGAATTGGGCTGAACCCCTTGGCTGACGTACATTTTAACATAAAACAATTTACTTCCTTGAGATATAATTGAAATATCAAAAATAATTTGATTGAACCACTTTTCTATTTAGAATTTCTTTCAAATAAGAAGACAACTTGCAGAACTTGTTTCACGGTCAGAGCAGACAAGCTAAGACAGTTCTACACTTGCACCGCAACTTACAATACAAATCATTATCATACCAAGCTTTCACTGCAGACTCGTCAATTATTTGCAAAGTTTTAAGCAACTGAGTTTTAAGCAGGCGATGACAAAGAAAAAGTTATCCCACCTTGATCATTTACCGCATTCATTTTTCCTTC
Source organism: Montipora capricornis (assembly GCF_036669925.1). Taxonomy (NCBI): domain Eukaryota; kingdom Metazoa; phylum Cnidaria; class Anthozoa; order Scleractinia; family Acroporidae; genus Montipora; species Montipora capricornis. The sequence goes on along the minus strand of NC_090884.1, from coordinate 5,822,955 downwards.
CGCCTTGATCCACAACGATCCTCACGATTGTTCCTGGGTCCTCCCGGAAGTGCTTTCGCATTCATGACAACGGCGGATCACGTGTGGAATAATTGCACACACAGTCGAATTTTTTTAAATAATTTTTTTGCTTTTGGATAACTTGGGAGATAATAGGCAGGCTCATACAAGCGACGTAAGAGGGCTTTAAGTATGCCCGAGTTCTACTTGGAATGTTAACGGGTATTATTTTAGCCTCAGAAACGAGGTATCTTCAGAGAACTCGCAGGTCCAGTTTTATCCCCATCGAATGCATATGTGCACTTGAGCAGATCAAAACACGATAAGGCGTCAAGCTCAAGTTTATTTGCGTTTGTGTCTCACTTATGACCCACTTCAGGCACTTGGACCCCAGTATGAAATGAACTCGCCCAGTCTTTTCCTCCGTAATTCATCCGAGCGTTTAGCAAGGGTTTACTCAAGGTTTGAGTATCATTTATCATATATGTTACCCTCGGATTTTAGAGTAGCTTGATGTAGCCAATATCTCCGAACATCCCACCAAGGAGTCGAACCGACGTAAAGGCAAAGTTAATTACTCCAGGAAATTCCCCGGAAATTCCCCCAAAATAGCAAGAGAAGGGTGCGCTGTGGTTGTGCTCAGAGCTACTCTTTCTCGCTTCTGATTTATTCACTCGAAAATGATGCTCGTCATACTCATCATGATTGTGTGCAACCCTCACGGTGTGAATCGAACTTGTGGTTCACCTTTGTTGTCAAAGATTACGACACACCGTCAAGACTAAACCCAGTTTGATAAAACGGATCAAGGTGGTTCTGTTTGGAGTTCAGACTTAGTGAACGGCAGGACATAGCAAAATAAATAAAATAAATAATAAATAAATGAATGAAATAATGGATTGCAAGCTATAATCAGTGTTTTACATGAGCGAGTTGGAGGACAGGACGCGGAAATCTCAAACTCGATGGATGGCGCGCTCAAGGAGCCCATATTAAAATGACGAAACTTGGCAATACAAATCCTGACTTTTTGCGCGTCGGCGGACCCTTGTATGACATATATCTGCCATTAATTTGCCTCCATGAAAAATGATGATTCTTGCAAATAATAGAAGTTGTAACAACAGCTTTGACCATATTTTTGTTCACACTGCAAGGACGTTGACAATCAGACCCAAATCTCTAGTTTATGGACGAATCAAAAGCCCGCGAGCAGGAGGATACCGAATTAGTGTTTTTGTCACGTGAGAAATTCGCTTCTGATGTTCCCCAAGCCTCCCCGCTGAATTTAATTGCACGTGGGACCAAAATGGCGGACGGATTGTAGGTACATGTAAACTCTATGATCGATTCATTGTTTTGATAGCAAACCAGAGCGATGAAACGAAAAATCCAAGAGGCGGAAGACGCTGTCGAAAGAGATGATATCAATAAAAGGGTAAGATGAAAACTGGAATGATTTGTCCTGATTCGGCAACGGCTTCGTCCTGTCCGTTCAGTTTTCCACACGTGAACCAACTGGTTGTTGATATGTTGTGATAAAACTACTTGTAGTTTCCTTGTACTGGATGGTATAAATGTTTTACGATACAATCGTTTAATAAAGGGGTGTCAAAAGATAAAATCTCATTCCGCTAAGAGTTTCATGTCGCTACGATCGAGGGGTCGGATGTTGACATTTTTATCCTGGAGGGTGTAAACTGCAGTTTAGGGTTGCAGGTCATTGTTTCACCAAAGCTGAAACAACCCAAACCTTTACTAATGCTAACATTAGGCCTAAACACTATGCTTTAGATAAATTATGTTTAAGCCTTGCCTTAGGTTAGCATTTCGTTTCAGTTATGGTAAAACAATGACCTGCAAGCTGCACTGTAAAAACAGATTATTTTTTTTTCATGGCTACTACGTGGTGTAAGCCTCGCACAAAACGAGAGGGCACGAAACGTCCCGAGAGCTGTCTCAATTTTGTTTTGGCCTAATTAGGCCTAAGGATAGCTTTTATGCATGTTTAGGATACTTTCTGTAATTCTTAACCCTTTGACGTCCAAACCAGCTGAAACCGGCCAGACTTAGTATTTTACTCTGTCTAACGCCAGATGATTTTACTCGTCAATGGGGAACCCCCGGGAGTCAATGAGTTAATTAGACCTACTACCCTCATTTTGAAAACAAAAGTTCTTTTGAAATTTGCTCATGGTAGCATTAGCTAGAAAGTCTTATTGGCATTAAAACAGAAGAATATTTTATTTGCTCACCATTATGAAAATGGTCTATAGCAATGGTTCTTTTGTTGTGCGCCATTTTAGTCCGGTATTTGATAGTGTACTCAAATTGTCGCAATGGTATCAGATAAGAGCTGCTACAGAATACACGGCCATCTTTGAAGCAGGCTCTGCAGCTCGTAAGTTAAGTAAAATGAATAAGGAAGGAGCACAGTAACAGTTTATCTGTGAGTGACTCAGCAGCTTGATCACTGAAATTCAGACTTTGAGAATGTGAAAGGTATATTAATATTATTATTTTGGTGACTCATTCGGCTCAGGGGTTCTTCAGATGTCACTAGCAAGCCTCTGAGTTTCTCAAGTGGTTTGTTGCAAATCTCTAGAGACTCAGATAACGATGCTGCAATGTATGTACAGTAAATTATTGCTGGTGGATGAAAAAAAAGGAGCCAATGAGAGATCTTTATTTCGTCCACCAACATGGTGGCAATTACGTAATGTGCAAAACCACCTATACATGGTGACTACCGGTTCACAGAGCTACCAAAGAAAATACTTTTTCAAAATTGCCCCATTCTGTAGTTTACCAGTTTAGGGAAGATAACTTGTACCATAGAAACAAATATATTGTGGTTCAAAAGAGAAAACAGGGATTAAGGACAACTGAAGGACAAGCACCCCTTGGGACTACGTACATGTAGTATACCCCCGGGTATATATTTTAATCTCTTCTCACCTGACCCTCAAGAATTTCAGGTTCATGTGCATGTAATCGCAGTAATATTATTATTGAATGCCCAGGGACATGTTGTTTTGACTTGTTTTTAAATGAATTGAGCATTAATTTTTACTAAACAGTACATCCAGTTTTTTGCAGAGCTCATTCATTTGGTTTCCTTTTCTAGAAAGCAGTTGTACAGAATGGAGAAATTCATCAGTCAAAAACTACAAGCTACAAGGACAGTATTTACCGACCCCTCACGAGTGAGGAATTCAGTACTCTAAAGGAAACAGAAAATCTTTTTAAATCAAGCCTTTTTCGCATGCAGGTTTGTAATAATATTAATGCCTTAAAAGCCTCCTGACAGGTTTAGCATTAAGCTGTTGTACAATGATTTATGCAAGCAATTACTACGTAATTTATGTTACGACCTACCTAACAATCTGCTTTTCTCCTGAATTAAGTTTTTGGGAGATGTTAATGTACGTCTTACTTTCCTCGTTTTCTTGGCCAGTACTGTAGACTATAGCAATTGTTTTTTCTACTTAAAATTCAATTTACATAAGGCATGTAAATTGAAGTGGAAGGTAGGCAAGCTGTAAGTCACAGTGTAACCTTTAGAGTTTGCAAGACATATTAAGGTGATTCCCTAGTATTGCACTGCGCATCCTGTTCTGCGCATAACACAGTGTAAGCCCCGTTCGTATTCAGGCATGGCTAAGAGGCTTTATGGTCAAATTTCATGGCTCTTTGTCTCACAAGTCTCAACGGATATTTCTAAACAAAACAATGTTTAAATTTAACCATAAAGACTCGTACCAATGTGTGAATATTGATATATCGAACGTGGCCAAAAACATTTCAAAATGCCGACCTTTCGTGAGGGAAAGCTCGCTAGAAAGAAGAATGGCCGTTTTCAGAGCACAGCAGTAAAGAGCAAAACAAGAAACGTTTTGGACTCTCACAAAACAAAAAGTCGAGTGATAGCCTTGATAATGCTAAAGAAGATTTAAGTCCGACTGTGAAAGTGAAACCGCGCTATCGGGGAGACGTGTTGTCGAGGGGTCGAGCTTGGTTTGCTTTCTGTTTTCTCCTAAACGAGGTTGGTGACCTATCTTTTTTTTGGCATAATTTTATTCTCTTACTCATCTTCTTTGCGCTGTAAAAAAATTACAAAAAATTTACGTCAGAAAAAAAAGTTACAGGAAAGATAGTATTCGTAGCCATCACTCGTGGACACAAAATTGTCTCCTCGAGATCACGCACCCGAAGAACATTTGTAGTCAGTGCCTTTTCAAGACTTGTGCCGGTGCCATAAAACAAACATTAAATTATTCCTTTTGAGCAACACAATTCACCTGTTTTGTTATTTCAAGAATTACGTCAAAGCTGTGCTTCCTGTTCGTGCAAAACGTAGCCTGAACCGATGGAATAAACTTGTCCTTGATAGATGAAGGCGCAATGATTAAATGAGTAACTTGAGCAAGTTATGTCTCTCAAACGAGCTTGGTGACCTACTTTTTTAATTGCACATTTCGAGTCACCATAATATAGGGAACAATCGAGAAAAGTTTTAAAAAATTCTTACGACAACTTCTATTACTCAGGCATCACCTTAAGTGGTTCTTGAACGCTGTATTTAAAGTGCAATGTGTATAGTAACTTTATCTTTTATTCGGTGTATGGGCAGTTAGGAATGAGTGTCATCCACATGAAGAAGACCAAAAAAAAGTACACCTTACAAATAAAGATCTACCGTCAGGGCTTTATAGTGCTATCATAAATTAATCATTATAGATCAAAACAAACACAGTACAGATCAAAAGTAAGTAACCAGGCTATGTCACACTTGTTGTGGTATGCAATTCCTGTAGCATGCAATGTGAATCATGTCTCATGTGAGGGTGGTAAACTTACTTTTGAGTGGTTCTGTGCAACATAATAATTATTATTTAAGAATGCCAACTGGCTGGTTGCAAAGCAGTTGACTACCGGTATTTAAGAGTGCATTAAAGAAGATGACCTTATAACAACCCAAAACAACTCTTGCAAGTCATAACAGCAGAACTTGAAGCTTGGGTCTCCCTCCCTACAGCAATTCTATCATCCTAACCACTTGGTCCTGCTTCCTTTCACAATAAACGTTTGTCCATGCTGGGAGTATACAGTAACTGTTTACATACATGTACAGTAACTTGGTGTATGGCAGTGAAAGTGCTGTACCTTAACCACTTGATAAAGATTTGGACAAAACACATAAACAATGTGCATGTAAAAATTAATATTACATGTACATGTATGCATACTGAATGTGTGCATAAAATATTGTTCTTTTAGGTGCATGGTTGCAGAAAACATGCATGAACATGGCATTTCATGCTAGAGAAACTGCAATAAGCTATGGTTGTGTTAGCCCCATTGCTCATGTGTGACTTGGCTTTTCTCTGCTTGTTCACCTCATTTAACAAAAGGGGAACCCAAAATACTATACATCCTTTGAAATCTGACTAAAAATTAACTATTTACCTGCACTTTTGTGCATCATGTATGGGTTTAGGGCTGACCAAAAGGTAAATGTTTCACAGAAATCATCATTCACTGTCATTCCGCAGGAAACTCTGCAACACGTGTCAATCAAAAATTTCTTACTGGGCTGTCCAAATGGGCAAAATGGTATTGTTCGCAGAACACCAGTACATTGGCATTATTTTTTTTCCAGTTAAGCATGTTATGCTTGGACAGACTTTTACAGATTCAATGATGTTTTTTTCATTTAAAATAGATAACTGAACTCCTGTCTGAAGTTCAGCCCAAGAAGGAAAGAAGCAAATCTCTTGATGAAGTTTTACATGAACTGAATTCACTGTTGCTCTCTTTGCCTGATGGAACAGAGTCATATGAGGTAACCACACCATTAATTTAAAGCAAACTGTTGATCAGGCATTAATATTATTGTTTAAGAAGCTTTTTATGCCCTGGCAAGCACTAACTGAGGGGGAATGTTTTGTTGGTGTATCTGTTGTGGTTTAATTTTGTTTTTGGTTTTAATAATTTTTTTTCAAACCAGTTAAATTTTTTAAACTTTTTTTTTTATTAACTGTCTAAAAAGGGATTTCCTTCTTTTGGGTGTAGTTAAAAAAAAACAGGGGCTTGGTTTTTTAGGGAGTCTCAAAAAAAGAACGAGACAAGAGAAGGCATCTTTGCTTTTCTTTCCTTTTCTCCCTTCTACTTCTCCTACCCCTCCCTGATCTTCACCAGTGCCTCTCCCACCCCACCCTTCACTACAGAATGGTGGATCAAACATGTTAGATTCATTTGAACTATTATGGCCATGCATTCTTGCTGCAAAGATAATCAAATTGAGATGTAATACCAAAAACTGAAATCCAGATAATATGATTATGATATTCCAAAATATTTTTTTGTAGGTGTCAGACCACTCGTGGCTACCAAGGGGAACCAAATTTCCTCTTCCATCTCCTCCTGCCCCCATTAAAGGGAAATTTCGTTTTCACAGGCCAATAAGTGTGAAAGTTGTTGGAAGTTATCTTCTTGGAACAGTAACAAAACCAGATTTAAATGTGGACGTTTCTGTTCAAATGCCAAAGGTATGTATTATACTGTCACATCACATTTCTGGTAAAGATGATTTCTGGCCTTTTACTCTTGGGTCCTGATTTGTTGAGGTGGTCAGAACTGATACAGCTAATCAGGGTTCTCTTTAGAATTTCTAACAGCCATTGCTGTGTTATTTTCAACCGTATCACACTGCAACTGATTGACGAACTGATTTTAAAGCGATAACACTTACATAATTATACAAGTGACACCCATAACATGTGTTACGCATTATGGGTTCAATTGAAAACCCTACCAATAAATAATAATAATTATTATCATTGTTAAAGTTGTCTTTGTCTGTTTTAATTTTTTACTTTCCTTTTGTAATAGGTGATTTTCCATGACGGCATCATTTTACTACCGAGACCAGAATGCAATTTGTTACTCAGATTTTTCTTCTCTCCTGGGAACAAAGAAACAATAAGCTGTTTCTATTGTCAGACAAATTTAAACAATTATTGTTTTAATTTGTCTGACAATAGAAGCAACTCAAAGCAATCTAATCTTTGTAGTAAATGACATCATCATGCAAATTGTTCATTATTTCAGTTGGGTCCTGTTACCTTAACTCCTAGTGCATATAAAAATACACATTATTACTGATGACATGTATTACATACATAATTTTGGCCTCTGCAGGCCTTTTTTAAAAATTGTTTTATTTGGACTCCCATTTTTCGTGGATTTTTTTTAGGTGTCCCATCCAGTCCAGATGACACATTTCTTGACTGTAGTTAAAGTTATGTAATCATCAAAATATGCTTCTTTATGCTCATTGCTTCCTTTCATTTGCTGCAGGAATGTTTTCAATCACTGGATTACCTAAACCTTCGATATCATCACAAACGAGCACTGTATCTGTCAGTCATGGCTTCACAGTTGAAAAAAAGTTCTTTGTTTGAAAGTGTCGAGTTCATCCACATGAACGGAGAGGTGTTAAGGCCAATCTTGCTTCTAAAACCACAAGGTAATGCCATTAATAATATCATATAATTGTTGTTATAATTATTATTATGGGATAAGGGCTAGGATTTTCAGCAGCTACTAATTACGAGTATCACCATGACTCCAGGTTTCTTTCAGACAGATCCCCCAATAGCTGCTAGTTTCTTTACCACTTTGCATGTACCCTCCAACTGATTTCATTTATCAGGAAAATTGGAATCCAACTGGAAGCCTGAAATAAAGAAAAACGTCATAGTAAATTTCATGATCATGGCCACCTTTCTCAAGGGACTTGTACGTGTACGTGTAATAAATGTAAAGTTCTCAATAGCTATATTTCTTGTTTACAAACATAGGCATCACATTTCTTTTTATATTGAAATTTGCCAACCGTGGAACAAAAGAAGTTATTGTTTCAACAGCCAATTAGCTTCTGGTTGGCATATTAATTAATAACAATGGGTGAAGTAGTGAGAAAAATCACTATAGACTTGAGAGTTTTAGCTTGTAGAAGACAGATTAGTTGGCTGTTGGTGGAGTGCAGTAAGGGAGTGAACCATTTTTGGACAACTCTGGACAACTCCATCTATACTAAGGATTAGTATGCAAGCCCTGATCACTTACTCACACGTCATCCTTCAGGCTAGAAATGCTTTGGGCAAATGGACAGGAAGTAGTCACAATAGGCACCACACAACACAAAACACTAAATAACAGACCTGCATGGATTCATAATTATACATGTACGTGTATGTGGCTTGATAGCTACTGTACATGTATGGTGGCAGACCAGTGTAGCAGATTGGCGGGTCATGAGTTCCAGTCCCATTCCAGACTCCTTTGCAAATTGTTTTTCGAACTGCGGTTCAAATGGCATTCTCTCATTTGCTCATTCAGTGTAAAATAATACATGTAATCAATGTTGAAGTTTCAGGAGTGGAGTTAACTGTACAATTTAAGAGCAGTGATTCACCCAAGACCTGGTTTAGAAGTAGGTTTAGCAGATGATGTTTCGAGACGTGGTTTAGTGCTTTGAATGTTGTGTTTCACACACCTGGACGCTGACTTTGAGTTATGCTAAGTAAAACAATTGGGTCAAGTACATGAGGATATTATTAAAGTTATTATTTCTGTCCCATAGGCAATGTTGGGAAGCCGTTTGTCATCAAATTACACCCTTGCTTGTCAGAGGGCACCTTTAAACCCCAGAGGTTTGCTCCAAATAGGAACAACATCAGGCAATGTTGGTTCAGAAGTGAAGAAAGTGCTACAGATGACAAAAATGGTGAGTAGCTACCTCCAATCTAAACATTTTTGATAACTAGTACAGTATCTCTCCCTTAGCTTGTATAATCAATGAATTTTTACCCGCAAATTGAGCAACATTGATGAGAATACATGTACTGCATTCTTCTTCAAAGATTTTAGTCATATACAGTTCTACCACCAGCTGTAGCCAACAACAGCTGACAAAACCTTACATTGCATTGTAATCTGACTCACTGAGGATGGCAGAAGTTTCTGTTGAAACATGTTTTATAAACTCAAAGGTTTCGTCATTTTCTTAAAATTATTATTATTATTATCATTATCATTATCATTATCATTACATTATCATTACATTATCATTACATTATCATTATCATTATTATTCACCACGTTGACCTCTGAGCAATTACCGTCCCAACCATGATACTGTATACCACAGTGGACAGTTCACAACACTGGAAACTCCATGTCCTGCTCTTTGCAAAGAGAGTGTGGACTCTTTTTAATAATTTCATGTCCCATTGAGTTATGAACATTGAAGGGTTGTGAGACAGGACGTATGGTTTATCTTTTTTTTTTTTTTGAGAAACTATTCTTGAGTCTAACCATTTGCAGATGTCAATGCAAATTAAGGCAGCACTTTCTTGTCAGTTAGACCAGGGGCCTGTTTCTGGAAAGACCCGAAAACTGAAAAGCCATTTGTGAAACTGCCATCGGTTGTTTTGGAAAGCTGATCTTCTAATATGTTTTCAAGATAACAAGAAGCAGAATAGCTGTTAATTTTGACGACTTAAGCCCTCTCGTTTCTTGAGATAGAGGGAATTTTGTCACCCGAAAAAGGCCCAAATAAGTTTAGGGAGTTTCAAGAAACAGACTCCGGGTCGAATATTGGTCCAGCCAGAGTTTAGATCCCATAACCTCCCACACAGTAATCTGATGCTCGTCCAACTGAGCTAACCGGTCAGCTGTTGTTTCATAGTATACAGAATATGCATAATTGTGATGTTCCTGCAATCCTAGCTTGATTAATAATTAACTTCAAGAGTCGGTCTTAAGTTAATCATATTAATGAAAAAAAAAGGGAACAATTTTGCTGTTAGTTTTAGAAGCTAATGCTGCATGAATTCTGTGTTTTTGTAACATTAGAACCTGGTCCACCAACTCCTCATTACAATGCATTGGTATTGTCAGACATGTTTCTGGAGCAGCACCTTCATCATCTCTACAAATGTCTGCTGGACTTTCCAGGAATGAAAGATGCTGTGGCACTGATCAAAGTTTGGCTCCATCAACGAGAACTTGACCAGGTCTGGAACCCCACGGCCAAGAATACATTAATTTTTAGTTATTTTAACCCCCAACAAACACAGAGTTTGTGCTGCTCCTTGAAGGCCTTGAAAAGCTCTGGAATTTTTATTTTGGACTTCAAGGGCACTTGAAAAGCCCTTGAAAACAAGGATTTTGTGGGAAACTGCTTGAAAACTCCTTGAATTTTTTTTTGCTTGGGTGAAAATTGTTGAAACTTGTTGAGATTGCCCCGGGCTTTGACCAAAAAATCATTTTTATTTTTCTTTGAATTTGAAAACTACACTGTATGTTAAGTAAACATCAAGCGACCAAAGTTTTAGGCCTTGATTTCAAAAAGACACCTGTTTATTTTAACTTGAATTTTCCTATTTAGTGGTCTTGAGAGAGCTGGATCGAGGAGAAAATGACGTCAAAGGTTCACTAGTTTAAGAATGCAATGCATGTGTACGCAGCAGAATTAATATGCAGCACGGGAGTTTTGGGCTTTCAGACTTTTAAGCTTTCATTTTATATAATAAGCTGCATATTCACACGCTGAAATTTTAGTTAGTGAGCCTTTGACATCACAATTCCTGGATCTCACTCTCTGGGCCCGGTCGTTCAAAAGCCGATTAACGCTAATCCCGGATTAAAAATTAACCAAGGAGTTTATTTCTCTATTCCCAAATGCTGTTCAACGCTGATATTTGGCAAAACTTTGCATTAGAAGAAGTCAATCCTGAACAACAGAAATAAGCAAAAGAAACTTTCACCAAAAAGTTGAAAACATGAAACAAAAGTTTACGCTAATCCTGGATTAAGTTAATCCGCTTTCAAACAACCAGGCCCTGAGGTCCAATTGTTTAGTTTTGAACAGGAGTAATGGTAGACTGTGAAATCCAAAACTTACACTCAAAGTAAACGACCTTTTGATAAAAATCAAAGCTCAAAGTAATTTTTCCAATCAGGTGTTAAGCAAACACACTTTCAATATCTGAAGAAAAAAAAAAGTGATTTTTTTATCACAGGGACACTTAAAATGCAAAAATTAAAATGCCGTTGTGTGCACTTTAACTTGCATGATGTGGGAAAGAATATCGAGGTAGGCTTTTTCAGCAAAGAAAACACTGAAGCACGATGTATGGCATGAAAGTCTTCTTTCAAACACTCCTTGAAAACTCCATTTCTGGTTCTTTAAAACTCCTGGAATTTTATTTACAAAATCCAGCACAAACCCTGAAACATTTTTTTCCAACCTCTATCAATGTCAAGTACACTGTAGAATCAGACTTCTCTGTGAAGTAGATACAGGTGTATGTATAATATATTAATGGACTTCAAGCCTTTGTACCTGTAAATCCCTGGGGTTTCAAGAAAGTGTACAATGTCATGTTTTCATTTGGTAGAAGTCGGCAACAGGTTTTTAAAGAATCTGTATCCTATTACTGCAGTTTAATTTTAACGAAAATGTACAATTAACTGACTTCTGTGCTACAACATGCTGCATCAGCTGTTGGTGCTTAACCCATTGACCCATTGGAGTTAGACTGTAACCCATTTTACTCTGTCTATAAACGCCAGATGATCTTACTTGTCAAGTGGGGGCATCCTTGGGCATTTGACGTGTTAATGGGTTAATGAAAACCCAAAAAACCCATAGAGACTTGTAATGCATGTAAATTTCTGTAAGTAAATCACAGAATGATCATTTTGTAACTTTGACACGGAATAACTATTAGAGTGTAACTAATTTATTCTTATTTGGCTCCTAATTTTGATCAACAGAGTAAACCATTGAATTGTTTTTTTACACTCAACAATTTTTCAAAGAGTCCAAACGCTTTTGTTTTTTAACTTAAAACCTAATTTACTT
>NC_090884.1:5793517-5806017 GCF_036669925.1 Montipora capricornis | reverse complement strand
TTCTTCCACGAAGCAATATAAATTGTTTTTCCTTCATGATATAAGTTTTGTTCGCTGGTCAATGACAGTCTTCCTTGTTCATTGAACAAGGTAATTTTTTTTGTCTACACCACAACTGATACTTCTTCTTAACTATCGGAGTTATGATGTTCCAGAGATGTTCTGTTTCATTTGGCCGTTCCATTGTGGCAAAATATTGTTGCTCTATTGTTTGAAGCAAAGATGGGATTACACCGGCAAATCAAGGTGGAAAAACGCATTTGGTTTGACCATTAAAAATTTGGAAAATTAAAACTGAAATTTTGCCGTGGTGAAACTCGTCCCAAGCATTCTCTTCAAATCGTCTCGGCCTGCGATTCTGGTTTGAAAAAAAACTGAACTGATGTGATGTTTTCTTTCTTTCTATCCAGACATGGCGGTGTGGACCCAGATTCCATCACCTTTGTAGCAAGTCAGCTTGACTGTGTGCTTCAGACTGCTGGCTCATCTAAAAGTAACAGCGGTGAAGTGCAGGCTCTGAAAATCATCCAAGTTTTCGATTCTTTATGTAAAGAGATCCGTGCACTGGACCTGCCACTCAAAGTGAACTCGATACAGGGAATAAGTCCAGTTTTCCGGGGTGCAGAGGTATGCAAAAGCTTCCAAGTGAAACATAAACCCACTTCTTCATATCTGGCTGATTTATTTGTCAAAAACTTACGAAACTTTTCAAATACCACGTTTATATATAAGGACTTTATTAAATAATGAAAACCATGACTATGAGAGCCCATTAATTAAACGGGTTATGGTAGAGAAGAACTAAATCCCCATATGAAACCATACCCCCTTTGAGGTACGAAAAAAACTCGGTGAGGTACCTTGGTCCTCTCCTACGGTTGCAGTTTACCACGAAGGCAAGAAATACCCCAACTGTCGACAGTTTCAAAAGGCTATTGAACAGTAAAGATCTTGAAAGCCTCAGTGACAGAGGGTGCAACTCATCCTTTCTACTTATTTACATTTTTATTCCAAAAAAATATAAAATTATCAAGTCTATCAAGTAGTTTCAATTCATTATACAATGTGTACATTGTAGTTCTTAGTTTTTATGGCAGAAGGTGTCATATTTTACTACGGCTGGACGATGTTTCGCTTGTCACATCAGTGTGTATCTAAAATCATTTCTTGCAATCCCTGATATAAGAGTAGATGGTTTTCCTCTTCATCTTATGCCACAATCGTATATTATATGCTTTTTTTGGCGCACAGCATGCACCGACCTACTTACTCCAATACTCTAGCAGAGTTGATTCGGCAGAAATCGGCAAACATTAACGCGCATTTATCCCCTTATGTTTTTTATCTTTTGATTATTTAAATACTTTTCTTGTTTTCTTGAAAAATGTATTTCCAGTAGGCTTTTCAGTGTACAAAGTGCGAATAAAGTTTTGTTGCTTTGCAATTTTACAAAATGAGCAAAATACACTAAATTGCCGGAGCCCTTCATCGGAACTTGGATTTGTTTTCAGAAAACTATGAACAAGACTACACTGTTTCTACTTCGAGGGTAGGTGCTGAAATGTTCTGTAAGCACACCCGCAATGCTTGCATCTCAAGTTGTGTATGTGTTTCGTACTCTTCCGCTAGGTTTTTCCTCCAAAGCCTTGCTTCAAAAACAGCAAAGTAAAACCATCATCTAATAATCCAAACCTGGCGGACAATGTGCTTCTTCCTTCAAACACCAGGAACACAGGATGGTGTCCAGCATTAGAAGGTAATAATGCTATACAACTTAGCCTGTTGTAGGCTTTCAGTTTGTGTACACGAGGGGAGAAATGGCCCGGGTCGAGAAAAAAGCGAGCGCGAGAAAAGATCTGATAGAGTTCTCCAACTCTCCCTCGCTTTTTCCTCGATCCGGGCCATTGCTTCGCTCGTCTCCACAAACTGAAAGCCTGGAACAGGCTACATGCTACTATGAACAACGAAAGAAATATTTCAAATCAAGTATAAATCCCAAGAGCAATGGTTAAAGTCGATTTTGAACCCAAAGCATTCGCAATCGATTCCTCTTACAAGTAAAAGGTAAAATAAATAAATGAATAAAACAATAGAGCGAGGTTCAATTGAGTGTCTCAAAACCAAAACCAAAGTAATTACTTTGGTCAATCACAAGGGACGGAGACAATCCGGTAAACCAATCAAAAATCGAAGTAAGTACACGTAGCCAACACAAAGGGCGGGAAAATGTGCACGCGCGAGGCACGATTGGTTTTGGTTTTACTTCTGATTGGTTGAAAAAGTGGCGCAAGAACTTTGAAGGGTGAAGTAATGCAAAACTAAAGCAATTCGCTAATTACTTTCGACACAATTGAAAACCGCTCTAAAAGCAGATCGACTCAAATGTTGGTTTTTGATGGGAGTGGTCAACTGAAGTATGCTGAAAGGATCCTCTTTTTGAGGAGTTTAGAGAACAGAGAAACTCTTTCCTCGCACGATGCGGGGACCCGAGAATCGAACCCGGGACATTTTGGTGGAGGGCGAATGTTTTGACTCCTGCAGCAACCCTACTCCTCAGGCCGATTCAGCAGTGTTCTCACCAGAATTTTTTTCTCAAGGGGTCATATGGCCCATAACCCTCAAATTTAGGGGCCATCCCGTAGAAAGGTTGGGCCCTTTCCCAACGTACATTTTTTCCATCTCAATATCCTAGCCACCCTTGTTTCATCTTCCAAGCATTTTGCAATACACGTGGATCTTTTTTGCTACATGTCGATAACGAAGCAGAATTGTCTTCTACAGGTGGATTCACTTTTGCGGAATCGGCTTTTTGTACCTCCAACCGCAGAACTTTAGGGCTTGAAAGGAACTGTGTCAATCTTTTTTGTTGCAGTTGCAACTCCCCGAGCGAGTCCCCAAGCGAATATTTCGAGAATCGAGCCTCCAGTGAATGTGGCCAGCATTGTGACCACAAACTAGCCTCAGTCTTCTGGCGAGTTAAAGATGAAGTACAGTGTACTGCATTCGATGTCCTGTTTGATTCACAGGTTCACGTTGTTATTTTGCCTGGTTAAACTTAAGATATTCCTCCTTCTTTTGGTTCGAAAAAACATTGTAACTATTGATGAACTATAAACAAGTATTTTCCAAACATTTCTGCGCCCGTTGGGGCGTATAGTTGTGATTACTGTATGCCGATTTTCGAGTTTTTGTGCGCGAATCCCGCAAGGGTTCGGCTTGATGAGAACACTGATTTAGTATTAATCATACTGTAGGTGGGAATGAGGGTTTTTCAATTGTTTTTTTTTTCAATCCAGTTGTATTGCAGTTTGAATCGAGTGGTAAGTGGCCAGAGGATTTGACAGCCATACAACACATCAAAGCAGCGTTCCACATCAGACTGGCGGAATTGCTGAGGACCAAATGTTCAATGTCAACTGCTGCATCACGAAAACACTTAGACGTACAAAAGGTTAGATAGGCTGGGTTTACATCAATTTTCTTGAATCAAAAATTTTCAAGCTTTCAGTTAGCAGGCAAACTTGAACACTTTAAAGAACATCCCGGCTTTGAATTCCTAGAAGAAAATGCTTTATTTAGCTTTTTTTTTTGTCGTAAGACAAACAATTAAAGGCCCACATTCGCCCAAAAGTCATTGCGGTCTTTTGTTTTTGTTTTCAAATGTCGGCTTTTCCAAATACGTGATCTGATTGGTTGAATGCATTCAGGCGAATCACGCAGGAAACAACATGTCAGCTATTTGGGTAACTCCGTGTTACACGACTTTCAGTCACGGTGCGCAATGGCTTTTGGGCGAATGTAGGCCTTTGTGTACTGGTGATTTCAAGGAATTAAGTAAATCCGTGGTTTGCCGTATTCATTTTTAGCTTCAGGAGCTCTAAAAGTGAGTTCTTTTTTTCCTTAGGTGTTTTCTTCACGACGCTGTTTTCGATATTGAACAGTCTGTCAATTTGTATTGGCTAAAACAGTTAGACCTGGCGTTGCGCTCACGACAAACGTTAGGCTGAAATCGCGCTTTGCCAAAAATCAAAGAAAGTCGTTTGACTTCAGCTCATTTTTTTGCCTGTTTAATTGGCCACTGATATGGAGCACATTCTCAAAAGAGACGTATGAGTTATCCTTTATGGTTTTACGACAAGCAGCAGTCTGCCGCCTTTCGTTTGCCTTTTGTCGTGAACGCGATGCTAAAGCTCTGTTTAAGTAACCGGCCTAAAATATCTAAAAGTATTTGGTGAATCCAGATTAATGTGGTGTTTCACTACACCATAGGTTGGTTCAAAAGCCTTCTTAGCCAATCAGAAGTAAACTCGAAAAAACAGTTATGATTCGCTCACACACATGTTCCCCACCCTTGGCGTTGGTTGCATTTACTTGCTCTGATTTCCGCGGTTTTGTCTGTCGATTACCCGCGGTTTTCCGAAGTTGTTTGCTTATTTTTGGTTTCCGACAATTCCTTAAACCGCTCTGTTGTCATAGAATTACCTGAAGAGCGTTCTAATATATAATGGCAATTTTTTATAATATATGCGTTAACAAAAAGATATGCCGTAATAAGCCCTATCATAGGTATCCCCTCTCAAAAATAGGCCACTTTCGTATTGGACTGGATCTAGCATGAAATGGAGGCTGATGCGGGCAAATTAATTTGCATTTGAAAAGATTTGACTGCAGTAGCCTCCATTTCATGCTAGATCCAGTCCAGCCGTGAGAATTCGAAAATGGTCTATTGACGACATCTTCAAGTCATTTTTGTAAGAAATGAATTTGTTTGAAATGCGGACTATAGACGAAACTGGCTCCCGAAAGAGAGAAATGATCCTGGCACGTATCTGGAAAATTTAAGCAATTGTCTTTTCAAGGCATTTTACCTCTTGTCAACACCAACAGGACCAATAACACTTTTATATTTTCAATGGCCCGCCAATACAATGCGTCTTCGCACAAATCCTAGATTGTTTCCTTAAAAAATTCAAGTGTAAGCATGGAAACGTTTTTTTTTATGACTTATCGTTATTATATTTATCTTGTCATAATAGCTTTATTAGAATTATTTATATCTTGATTGTATTAACTGTATATTTTTAAATAGTGTTATATATTATATCTCATACCATTTGTAAAAAATTAATTAATTCAGCCCTCGTCGCGGGACGAAAGACAGTACCTAGAGAAAAACTCTGGTATCAAGGTTGAAAGGCGAATTTACACTAAACGCACTGTTATAGTCGAGCTATGTCACCCGTGACCAGTATCCGCGAATTCCTCTTTGGAGCTTTCGAGATATTTCCGAAAGTTGGTACGAAAAATGCACAATAACTGAACACTAATTCATCAAACGCTTGAAATAGTTTTCACTTTTCAAACACCGTTTATGTTATAATAAAAGGGAAGTTCATAGCTACAATCTTGGACAAAACTCTTTGGGAAAATGTGACGCTCTTATTTGTCTGTGTGATAAAGATTAAATTCTTCCCATTTTCCCCCTCCCCCCATTCCTTTTTTGGTAAAAAAACGGGCAAAGTGTTGCCAAGTTTATTTTGCATCCATTTGTCAACATTGGTTTGAGGGGGGGGGGGGGGGAGGACCAATAGACTTTGTAAGTGCATGTCAAATGATGCTTAGGGCATGTAGTTCCCGGTGTTGTGGTCTGGTCTTTCTCGTCTGGATAGGGTAGGGTGGAGCACCTCGCATAGGACCTCGAGTCCTGTTCGTGCTCCTTCCCTCTGGATAGGTTTGCCCAGTAGAAGAGACAAACCAGATGTCTCGTAAAACCAAAAACCTTAAGCTACAACTTTTCCCAAGAGTTTTGTCCAAGATTGTAGCTATTTGCGATATATCAAGGAAATATCCCCTGGAAATTCAGAATATCGAGAGCAAAGTTCAAGACTGGCGCGCAGCTTTGAATACTCAACTACTGGTCACGCGTGACGTAGCTTGACTGGAAGGCTTGTTGAAGCTGATTTCTTGTTTTACTGTGTCACTGTCCAAAGTCAAAGTTTGTTTTTTCAATTGTAGGATGGTTTTGTATTCAGAATCAAGATCATGCATTATCGAGAGATTATGCTGCTTAAGGAAATGGAAAAAGGACTCAAAACGGATCACAGTGGAAAAGCCAAAGAATTAGAAAAGGAAATGGTTCATCTTCCACTTTTGACAAGCACTCTCCATGGGTAGGCGAAAACAATTATTCAAGTGTGATGTGTTTGCAAGTCACTATCTTCAGGACTTAAAGAAGTATCCATTCAAGTTATTTTTTCACATAGAGCGTTTTGCCATGTTCATGTTTATTTTTCCTCATTTTAGCTCGCGTTTCCCTTGCCAGGTTACCGTTTCTACGTTTTTTTGCGGATAGCTTTTATCAGTTGTGTTCAGAGGCCAATTCGCAATAAAAATGCAATATTTAAGTTGTCTTAAATAAAAAGCTGAACTGTTCCATGGCAGCTTGAAGGGTTTGGGATATGCGCAAACCGGAATTCAACCCAATCGACTCTGGGATATAAATTCTCCCAAGCCCTACTAACCAAGCATTAACTTATTAGGAATTGAAAAAAAAACTGGTCCACGTTTATTGTTTGAGGCACTTTGTACCAGTTTCTCTGCATAACTTTTAGGAAGAACACTCTTTGGCGAGAAACTTGGCACAGTGTGGCGGTTTTCTCGCCGAATGGCCGAAGGTGCATGTTTTCCGACGCTCGGCGCGGTGCTTGTTTCCTGTTGCCCTCACAGACAGCAGAAAATCTGGCTTGTACTTGGCATTGAAAGATTGATTCAGCCTGTGCGCGTAATTCTTGCGGAAATTTAAGGTCACAGACGACCTCTGTATTTATCGATTTTTATTGAAGTGTTTTTGATCTTTTCTTTCAGTATAACACAGAAGTTCAGTGGATTTAGCGGAACTGTTCGTTTGTCAAAGCGATGGGTAGCTGCCCAACTGTTATGCGATCACGTGACTGAGGAATGCGTCGAGTTACTTGTTGCATCTCTCTTTCTCTCCCCAGCCCCCTTCACGCCTCCAAGGTAACGGAGAAAATTCGCTTACTTTTGACAGTCCATTGATATTGATTCTTTAAATTAAGTGCAAGTCTTAATCAAAACATCAAGCCCCAGTTGTTCAAACGATGGATAGCGCTATCCGCTGGATAAATCACTACCCAGTGGATAAAGTCATTGTAGTTGTGGCAAAAAGCGTGAATTTCAAAGCAAATTTCAACCTCCGAGCCCCGCCTTAAATTGTGTAACCTGTCTGGAAATTATACTCATTGACATTAATTTAAATTCTTAATTTTTCCCTCTTTCAGGTCTCCGTTAGTTGGTTTTCTGCGATTTCTTCATCTTCTGTCTTCCACGGACTGGCAAGCAACTCCAATCATTTTAAACTTCAATGACGACATTTCCGGTAAGAAGCTAATTTGTCTTTATTTATAAGGATTATTGATCTGATCTTGATCGAAGAAGAACTGCTGCGTTAAATTCTCCACGCAAGCACAAGAGATAGTAACGAAGCATTTCAGGCAATGATCTTATATTTTACTTCACTTTCAGCGGAGGATTATCAAGAAATAACGTCCACGTTTTCCAACAACAGAGCCCAACTACCCGCTATATTTATTGCCACACCGAAAGACAAGCTTACCTCTCTTTGGACCAAAGATATGCCTTCTAAGCAGGTTGATTAATTTATTCAGGGGCTTTTTTTTCTTTTTTAAGGCCATTGTTGAGTAATTATCATTTCATTTAAGTCTTGAGCTTTTAGTAGACGGACACAAGTACTAGGCTAAGTGTTTAGACTACAAACCAAATCTAAAGTAGTAATAAAATTTAAGCTGAAAAATCAAATGTAAGGAGCAGAGTAGAGAACCAGAAAACTCAATCCGCATATGAAGCTAAGTCAATGAACGGATCTCAACACAACACTGTTTCCCAAAATTGAAATGGAAACCGGTCAGCAGAGTAGGGAACCAAGAAACTCAACCCGCGTATGAAGCTAAATCAATGAACGGATCTCAACACAACAGTGTTCCCCTAAATTGGAATGCAAACCGATCAACGTGATATAATTTAACCAATAAAAGATATAAAAATGACAACGCCGATTAAATTAAAAGATGGAGAAACGTTGAAGGTATTTATTTTGGGCGCTGATAGAGATCGAGGGGGCTTTTTAGAGAAACCCATTTGTTGATATTGGGACTTGAATCTTGACCGCCGGAACATTTCAGGAGAGTGGACAAAATCGCACATCCCATTTGTCATCGACGTTCTGATTAACAGAGCGAGACAACCTTTCCTGATCCCAACATTTATGGGGACCCCTGCTCACTTAATTTAGTAATATCCTTCTCGGTTGGCATGGATTAGATTCTTATATTCTCCTAACTAGTACCATACATTTCTTTGTTGGGCAGTCACCTCTTGAGCTGATAGTAATTTTCGTTCTCAATACTTGTCTCGCTGACATTTCATTGAAATTGTGAGGGGAATTTACATACTGATCATTCCTTGGAGTCAAAGGGTTGTGTCTTTCTAATAGTTGTCAGGGTACTAGATGGTGGGGCTAAATTTTGCGTCGAGCTCATTATGTGAGTCGAACTTTCGTAACGAACACAACCGGGGAGACCTGACGATTATGAAAAATTTAAAAAGTGGATGGTTATTTTTAATTTTTTTAATTTTTTTTTTAATCTCTAAACAGATTTTAAACCGACTTTCCTTGCTGGCGAGGGAGTCCCATTCTGTCTTGGAACGGCAGATTGAAACATGCGCTCAGCACCCGACTGACTTCAAGGTAGAGAATATTTTTCGTCGAGCAATTTTTTTTCCCTTCCACGTACTTGCATTCATCAAAAGGGTGAAAATCCGCCGAAAATGTTGCGCAGACAGCACCTGCGATATCGAACATTCCCTCGTGCAACTGAAAGAACCTCAACTCACTAAAGCCTGGTTTTCACAAGGGACCCAAGCGAAAGCATAAGGGCGCTTATTTCAACGTGGAAACGGGGTTGATGCAAGCATAAGCACAAGCCGAGCATCAAAATTTTTCGTTTTCCTTGTGTTTGCGCTTATTCTTGCGTTCGGTTGCGTTGTGTGAACGTAGCGCAAGCAGACGGACGTAGCGCAAGCACGGGGAAATTTGCTACGTCTGGCCAATTAAAGTACTCGTTTCAAATTCCCCACGTGTGAGCATTTGAACAAAATGGTGGAGGCCGTGGTTGGTTTTGACGCCTAATATGTCGACTTTCGTTTTCACTTAGCATGAGCTATTTATGCTTTGCGCTTTTGCCTTCTTTCTAGTGAAAACCAGGCTTAACTAACCAAGACGCTCAAAGCGCCACCTTTTCAAGGGGCCCGGGGGAGTTGAATTAACAAATCAAAAGTGGTTCAGCGTTGTCTGTACTCTTATTGACAACGATATTCGTCATCACAGTGGTCAAAATGTTGTGCCAACGCCAAAGAAGGTTTTTATTTCAGAGCGTTACCAAAATCATGACTCAAAGAAAGAGCAAGCGTTGTCTCTAACTTTCTCGCAATGTGATTGGTTTATTTCCCAAAATGAGCGTTCCTGATTGGCTATTACATTGCGTGACAAATTGACGCACGCATGACGCGAGCAGCGTTGTCTAGACTCTTATCGACAACGGCAAATTAGCCAATCAGATTGCGAGATTACAAGCAATTGTGGTAAAATTTACTTTTCCCAACTCTTTAAAAACGATCCTCATTACCCCTCAGAATTGCACTCTCCCTAGTCTAGAACTAGCTCCACAGCAATACAGAAATAAGACAGATAAGAAGAAAGCGAGAGGTAAGGCGGTTGAGGTAGAGAAGGGGAAGCGCTGCTCTCTATTCGTTTCCAAGTTGCCCGTTCCAATAGTTTCGTTCACCTGTTTTGTTTTGTTTTTTGTCTGGCCCCTGTGTGCGGAACAGGAATTTTCTCGAGAGCTATCTCACTCAATGAAGTTTCAAAATCCATTCGACTGGAGAAACATGAAAGAATTGATGATATATTCTTGCACGATCAAGTGCGATTGTTCTATTTATTTTATTTATTTATTTATAACAACTTTATTTGCAAAGAACATCGCAAAAAGGGTGCTGCCAGGGAAGAACTGGAACCTCATATACGGCAACCCCCAAAACAGATTAGAATAAAACAAATATAATATATTAATAAACATTAAATATAGAAATATTAAGAAACTATAAAATATAAATACATTGTACGGTCATTAAAAATATTTGAACTATAAACATGGAGAAAATGTAGAAATATTTACAAAGAGTAAAGAATAATGAATGGATAAAAAGATTACTGAGTCACGTTGTATAAATAACTTTTAAGACCTTTCTTAAATTACTGACAGAATTACAATGAACTAAATTTTCTGGCAGATCATTCCACTTATTAATATACCTTAGCCAAAAGGAGAATTTATAGATGTTAGTTCGAGCATATGGTGTCCAAATTTTGTAACCATGAGCAGACCTGGTACGACCTTTCGAAAACTGTAAGTAATCATGTAAATTGACTTTAGAAAAACCATTAATAAACTTAAATAAGTGGACTATGCTAAGAAAGTCACGACGAGAGAGAAGACTTGGCCATCCCAGGTATTCTTAACGTTCTGGCTCCTTGTGGATGTCCTTTCAAAGCAAATGGAACTGATAACAATGAATGCCCGGGTCTGAAACCTGTGCTTATCTCCATAGCAAATCTTCCGCCCTCCCATGGATCACTATGACGTCATCATTCACCTGCACAGCCATCTCCTGCCTCGTGGCTCCCATGCGGTTGACCCTTCGAAGTACGTGACACAACCAGCCTCGTCATCGCGTCACTCCGTTTTTCTTCCAGTGGTGAACTTTGACCCTGCAGCACAGTACATGAAAGAACTTAAGGTATGTAAAAGAAATGCGATTTTGTTCAAAGCGGAGATTTAGCGAATCCTTTTACGGTTGCACGTTTATCGGTAAGCGAAAAACGACGCTGTTTTTGGTCACGCAGATACTACCCCCTTGCATTCCTTACGTAAAAGTGCCCCTTCGAATGTTAGCTTGAGGAGCCTATATTTGGAAACTTTGGTCGTTGAAATTTACTTTAGAAAACAGTCCTAAGAAAATACGCGCGCTGATTGGTTAGAAATCGTGTTTCTGTAACTCAATGGAGACACAGAACTAGCACGAGCTGTTGACGTAGTGATGGCGCGAGCGAAGAGAATTTACATTTTGATAATTAGAGTTTACAAGTCGTTTTCCTTTTTCTCGTCGCGTTGTTTTCTAAAAGAAATAGAAAACAGACCGAATGCATAAATAGCGGCTAAAAAAATATTCTTTTGTTTATGTGCTAATTAGCCTCATTAACCTCGTTTGTATGGACAAAATACAAAAGAAATGTTTCTTGAGAGCGAGGCTAGTGAGTCTCATTAGCACATAAACAAAAGAATACATTTTTTGCCTCCATTTATGCATTCTGTCAATGTACTCCGTGTTTCTATCGAGTTATAGAAACACGAGTGAAAGTTTAAGAGAACTCGAAAAAGCTGTGTTTTCAACGAGCTTTGAGATACGGTATAACAACACTGATTATAAATTAATCTTTCTTATTATTCTTTCTTCTTGATGGGTTGAAAAAATTGCGTTGTCAGAGAAATTACGTTGTCTCGAATTTCAAACTCACTGGTTTATCCGGTTTTGGAGCATTGCCACAACTTTTAACTTTGCAAATTTCCTTCCTGGAAGAAGCCTATATCCCCGTCGAAGAAAGCCTTTGAAAAAATTAAGAGATCCATCGTAGTGGCACAAAGAATCATGCTTGTCTATTATTGTTTTTTTGTCCTTTTCCAGGAAGCGTTTTCTGATGTGGCTCTCTTTTTCCTCGATGTTTACGGCGGAAACTTTATCGGTGTCGTGTGGAAACCCCAAATATTCGTACCAATGCCTTTCAAGGTAAAAAGTGTTTGTTCGTTTGTACACGTTTAAATCTGCCGTCTCTTACCTCATTCTAAAACTTCGACAGGTTCTTCAGGCGCAGTACAAGATGCCTTTAGCCGCTTCCTCTCTGTTGAGAGAGAAGGTAAGTGATGAAATGCGACGGACATGTTCAAAATAGGTTTCATCTTGAGATTTCAACCGTGGTTTTAAGTCGGTGACTTAAGAGCCGTCATCGGCAATAAGGCAACCCCTTTATTGCAGTGTCGAAAGTATCTCTCGATTTACATTGTTTTTGCTTAAGAACTGTGGATTGTAATGGGCTTAAAAATCTCGTGCAACTTGCTCAGGCAATTGGAAGAAAAAGGTGATCTAATAGAGCGTATGCAATTGACGTCACTCTTCCCCCTTCCCCCCCCCCCCCACCCCAAAAAAAAAGGGCAGCCATGTTGGTTTTTGGATTTAACTCTAAAACTCTCTTTCTTTTTTGTTCAGTTAAAACACCGTGACCGCTGATCTTATCTGAATACGCATAGTCCTAGTCCTCACGGTTAGCTTTTCTCATTTGCATTACG
>NC_090884.1:5746017-5781017 GCF_036669925.1 Montipora capricornis | reverse complement strand
CGTTAACTCCTTTCATCCAAAAATTACAGGATCAGCCTTAAATCATCCGAAAAACTTATTACAAATCACAGTTCAACAACTTATCATCCTGGGCCAGTTGTTCAGAAACTGGGTTTTAAAACGAGTTTTATCCTCTACTCCCAAATGCTGTTCAAGGCTGATATTCAGAAAAACTTTACATTAGAAGAAGTCAATCTTGAAAAACAAAAATAAGCAAAGGAAACTGTGACCAAAAAGTTGAAAACATGAAACAAAAGTTTACGCTAATCCTGGATTAAGGTAATTGGCATTCGAACAACTGGGCCCTGTAATCGACGTCTGGTTCTGTAATCCTGGTTTAGTTCCTTGCAAACTGTATAAATTTGCCGTGGCGAAGACAAGAAGACAACATCCGTGCTCTATTTCTCTCAATGCTCAAAAATTCCGTAATTGCGTGTTGTATAGTCCAGTCCAAAGTTCTAATTTTACAATTCCATAATCTTGATTTCAGTAACTTGGTACCAAACGTTCCACAATAACTTGAAATCTCGTTAAGAAAAATCCTTAAATCCAGTAGTCCAGTCCGGATTGAGATCGCCAAAACTCTCTCTATCATCGATTCAAAATTCAACAAAAGCTACAAGTAGTAAATAGTTATCAGAAACTACAACAGTTCGTCCTGATTCTACACTCGAGCTGAACAAAAAACCCAAAAAACCCTTGTCATCGTTTTCGAGAGAACAGACAAACAGCCAAAACTGTTCTGTGCCTGCCCCTTACGGCACTGAAAAAGTACCGTACGTTGTACAATAGTACTTGACCGCAGCCCTTGGCCAAGAAACTAATCTTAGCCAAAAGCCCGAGAAGCGATCAGGATACGGGATAATTAGGTAAAAAAATTGTGGGGATACGGGATTTTTAGTCTGGAGGTGGGGGGGGGGGGGGGGGGTAGAATTGAGGAGATACGGGATATTTTTTAAAGTAAGAACGCATTGCGTGCGGTAGTGCAGTAACTTGACAGTGTTTTTTTCCATAACTGTCAACTGAGCGGCGTTTTGTTTTTTCCAGGAGATTCAAGTCCTTGCACAATATGTAGCTCTAATAGTACACGACATTGTTTGGTATCGTAAATCATTACGGTGCCATGGTAGACATCTTTGCTATATACCCTCTAAGAAGACATGTGGTTCAGTAAAATACTAAGCCCAGAACGATTGAAGAAAATAACAGGAAATCGAGAAACATTTGGCCTCAAAGCCGATATGTTGATCATTTACAACTTCTTTTTCACCACAAGCTTAAGCGTGTACTCTGAGCTTCTGACACCTTTCCAAGACCAATGTTACTAAAGTTTTTTTTTCCCTTTCCAGCGGGGTTAGTATCTGGATGGGGGACGTTAAAATATGCGACTTTTGCTGTCAGGAACATACGCCCAAAAATTCTATTTTAACGCTCAAAAATGCGAACAAAGCAAGGTACAGATTTTGCTAGCCTGCTTTATGCAAAACAAATATTGACGAAAAAGTAAATAAATATTAATATGTAGTTTTTAAGGAGAGCTGCGAAGGAAGTTTTAGGAAGTGTCGATCGAGAATAAAACAATTTGCCATCAGCGAAAAACATTTCGGGAGATTTTTGTTACGTTCCATCAGAGTTCAATTTTTCTATCGTACTTTTGGTCATACAAGTAAAATCGCAAAATCGGAAGTGACATCGATTTTAGCGGCCGCCTGTGATCAAGTTATACCTTGCGTGTTTACTGACAACTCACGAAACAAAGGATACATCTGTGACAAAATGACGGCATAACACCTGGTTTTTGTTAGTGCTTTTTTTTTTTCTTTCAACTGTTATAAAGTTCGACAAGATCTATGTGCGAATTTAACATAAAGATCACAATCGTTGATGCTAGTCCAAGTGTCAGCTGAAGTTAAGCTCCTCCGAATGAGGTTAGTACTTGGATGGGGGACGGCTGCGAAGTCCCCGTGACCGCGATAGCTAATTCGTTTTTTTTAAACTTGATTTCATTTTTTATCTTGTTTGGCCGTTCAAAGCTATTTTTTTATTTTCTTTCTACGTCAAAACGGCGAACAAACTGGTTCCCAAGAAATATTGGAGTACGTATTCGTTCTATGCAAAATGCTTCTAATGAAGTATTCGTTGTATGCAAAATAATAATGTTCACAGTGGAACACACAAGTACGAAGCAAGATCTAGAAATAACGTAGAAAATTCTCCTTACCTTTAAAGCTTGCCTTTCTCAAAGAAAAAGCATCTATCCACTTTATCGAATAGTTTAATACTGAAACAATCATGACGGGCGGAAAGATTCTATTATAATGTTTGCTTTCACCAATCTGACGGAAGTGTGTCACGATGGCCGAGTGGTCTAACGCGCTAGCAGAGAAAAATCGTGATGGCGTGGGAAGTATAGGAATTCTCCTCGGGGCTGGGAAGTTTGGTTATACCGTAGGGAATATAAATCAGTCCACCCGATCGGAAGTTAATTCAATATCCGTGGGGTATGCACATTTGTGACTACCAACAAAAAAAGATTCCAGCCCGATTTTAAGACGTGGATGCCTTCGGCATTCCACGTAATAAGCGTTATCCAAATAAACGTTATCTAAATCATTCTGCAGACAGAAACAAATTGAACTTGAGTAACGCTTCTAATTGTGGAAATTGCCGATGAGCATTACCGGCGGCTCGGTTGGTTGAGCACCGGGCTGCCATGCGGGAGGTCGTGAGTTCGACTCCGGCCGGACCAACACTCAGGGTCTTAAAAAAAAAATGAGGAGAAAGTGCTGCCTTTGTAATTACATCCGCAAATGGTTAGACTTTCAAGGACGATAAGCCGGAGGTCCCGGCTCACAAATAACTTCCATGGTCATTAGTTTCCTGTGGGACGTTAAAAAACCCACACACTATTCGAGAAGAGTAGGGGATGAAGTTCCTGGTGTTGTGGCTGTCCTCTGTGTGTAAATAACAAACAAACAAACAAACAAACCGTGTTAGAATCTCTGTACGGTGGCCAATTTACATTATCAACTCCGTTGATAAAACCAAATTTTTGTATAACAAACCGTGTCTCGAGTTTTAGCGACTGATTTCATGTAATTGGCGCCATATCTTTCCAGCTCAAGATAAAAGAAGCATTGCACATCCCCCTTCAGGAAAACCCGCGGGTTGTTATTCTTCTCAACATTTTCATTTCAACTAGCTGAGTTATCCTGACACATTATGTAATGCTGTTTTTTTATACGTTTCAAGCGTTCGCTCTTCATTACAGCGAAGAGACAACGCTGCCCTAACGAAGGCATAAGGCCCCGTCCACGCTAACGCGTTTTCGAAAACCTCCGGATCCCTGAAAACGGATTTAAAAAAGCGTCCACACTAGCGTTTTCGCATCGTAGTCGGCCGTCCACACTAGAGACTGAAAAGGGTAATCTAAACATGCCTTGTTGATGCCAGGCTTTGTTTACGTCTTGGCGTGCGGGAAAGTGAGGCATACAAAAGAATATGATGTCAGTCGTATTCGAAAACCTCCGTTTTCGCCGTCCAGATATAAAATTAAGGATACTTGTCAATCGCTAGTCATCATCCAAGTCAGCAACTACAACTGAAGCACGTGGCTAATTATCATATGAAGGAGTTCATTACCTGCCACATGTGACTTGAATTGAAGCTAAATTCGAATTACCTTTTTTGCGTCTAGTATTTTCAGTATTTGTACTGTAACTGTAAGGCGACAATACAATTGAACCGAACGCGGTAAGTCACTATCACTCTTGGATACGTCCAGTTCCGGTTTCTAGACAAAAACGAAGCTTCGAGCACTTCCGGTTCGCTCTGATACCGAATGAAGCACATGTTGAAGCCTCAACTCGATGCTTCCCGATCGTGAGGTTAGCACTTCCTTTGAACCATATTAGGTCATATCCGTTGTGTTTGGTTCTATTTATTGGACAGGCGCAACCATCATTTCCTAGCGGATGTTGCTCTCGGATGGTTGAGGGTTGGTTAGGTTTTCAGTGGGAAGAAAAGATGCTATGGCTGTTGTGCTAGAACCCAATTCTGTTTACAACCTTATATCTCGGACAGACGCAAGCAATAATAAGCTTTTAGTCCATGTAAAATTGACAGATTCTTGTTTACGAGCTCTCGAAGAGTATCAGTCAGGCGAGGTATGCTTCGAGGGGTTTGATATCTTAAGCGAATGCGATATAGCGTTGACTTTATTGTGTGAGATTCAAGGCATCAATTCTATGATATTCCTTCGATGATTTTTGCTAATTGCTTTTGTTGTTCCTTATTTGTCGTGCTTTAACAGGTGTTGTCAAGACGCAAACCTACGATCAAATTTTCAGGATTTCAAGGGGTATTCATTTTAATATAGATTTCGCTACAGTTTCGCTTCTTTATCGGTTCCTCTCTAGCTATTAAGCTTAATTTCTGCCCTGGCTTTACCGGTTAATAAAAAGTGAGCCAAGTTGAGAATGAATTAATTATGTAACCAGATGGCAATTCAGACATGATAGAAAACAGGGCAGATTTGACTATTCGACTTAATCCGTGAGCTCAATATTTCCTATATATATATTAAACTTGTTCATCAAAATTGTTTAGATTGAAGCCTTATAATATTAAACCCTTGCTCCTTTGAACATCGAGGACTTGGTTATTTGAAAGTTTGCTATCATTTGTGATCATTTGTTGTTCACGTTCTTCATATTTGATATAAAGCTTAGTTCCCTTGAATTACAATGCAAATTATTTAGCGAGTTCATCGAGTATTTGTTTTCAAATTTAGCGAGCAGGAACATAGAACAGTCTGATCTTCAATTTTGACTTTGTCATCATTTCACGAATGTTATACTAAATCAGTTGAAGCGTTAAATTTCATTTTCTTTGAAAGAAAATAAAACAACCCTTGACATATTTCCTTGTCGGTCGTTTGGCTTTTGGTCGCAGTATTTAGTCGTGATAGTTTTAGCTACTCTTCAAGTTGGTTTTATTCAGATGACAGAGCATATTATGGCTTAGTAAACTCAACAAGAGAGAGCTCGACTTGAAATCATGACTGATGATAAATTTTAAAGATACAAACTTTTACAAACTGTTAATCAAGGGTTGATGTGAAAAGTTGTCCAAATATCCGAAATATTATTTTTTCAGGCATTCTATTTTTCGGAGTTTTTGAAGGCCCTTATAGATAAACAGATTTAAGAGTAAGCTTTTCATCTCCATACCACACAAGTGTTGAGTCGCCCGTGAAAGGAGATTTTGTTAAAATATACATTTAAATTGACAATACACTGTTTGCAAAACGCCAACTTGGTCTAAAACCAATTGGTGCATATGC
Source organism: Montipora capricornis (assembly GCF_036669925.1). Lineage (NCBI taxonomy): Eukaryota > Metazoa > Cnidaria > Anthozoa > Scleractinia > Acroporidae > Montipora > Montipora capricornis. The sequence goes on along the minus strand of NC_090884.1, from coordinate 5,775,673 downwards.
TTGTGTGCGGCATGAAAAAATTCCTGCCATAATTCTGCAAATACTTTGACCCATTTCATCTGTGAGAATGAGTAAAGTAAACATCTTGTCAGAAATTTTTTAATGACCTTTCAAGAGAACTCCTTCTCTTCTTCTGCTTTCCTTTTATTTTTTTAATACCCTTTAAAAAAAAGTATCCTCTTTCCAATAAATATCTTTATACATCTGAGAAGGAGTGACTTGAAGTTGGAAGGGTTAAAAACTGGCAATTTTACTGAATGTACAGTTTCAATACTCACTAGATCTTTCTATTATTCAAGGGCCTATACTGAATTGCATTAAATTGGACGAGTGTCATTTATTGGCCAATCCAAAATATGTTCAGGGGGGCATATTTTTGTCACATTTGAAGAAGTCAATAAGCTAAGCTAAGTTTTTGACCTGCCTTTTTTGATAATTTGATAAGAATAGTTAATCATGTTCTTTATCATCCGTACATCTCTTTAGGAAACCTTCCGCGAAAATAAAAAAAATAGAAAAAATAAAATAAAATAATCAACAAAAAAGTATAAATGTAAAAATAAAAAAAGGAAGATTAAATATGAATATGAAACGTACAAGACAATATAACAACAATCTCTTTATATTCTAAACCATACTAATTTTTTTCTGAGAATGGTAATGTTGCTGCATTTAAATAGTGCATGTTCTATTTACATATGCAAATGATTTTTACAATCAATCTAACTAAGGATGAGATTGGGCATTAGCATGTACAGGCATCACTGGCATCCGCTATCAGCCCATGAGCGATCTCGCCCACCAACATGATATATGTGATACATAAATGGTACAATAATGTATTGTTATTCAATCTGTTTGTGAGATTGGCAGGGGTTTTATTTGAAGCTGGGATGTGGGTACTAGTATCAGTCCGTGTTGAGTACAGTACCTGCCATTTCTCAAGATCAAAAGCCAGTCAAGATCAAAAGACAGACTATCAAGCCAGACTATCAAGCTATCAAAAGCCAGACTATCAAGATCAAAAGCCAGACTATACAATTATAGGGGTGCCCGCTTTACTCTATCACAAGGTCCCTTCTACTTTAAAACTTTAATAACTGAAGTGCTGTATATAGATTTTTATCTTCTCGTTTTCATACCATTTAGTTTTATTATTTATTTGTAGATCATTTAATTAATTTTACTTTCTTTCAATTTCCTAATGTGTAAATTCTCCGCTTATTCTTTAGCCAATTTTTGACTCGAGTTCTTTTACTTCTCAACCAATTTTCATAAATTATTTGTTAACGCGACACATTAGCTGTATATGCTAGGAGCCTAAATAACAAGCTCCAATTGATTCGAGTATAAATAAAGTTATGCTATGTTACGAAACCCCTGGATTGGACATCGGTGTACAGGCTCTGCTGACAGCTGCTATTAGCCCATTAGTGATCTCACCCAATGATACATAAATGGCACAATATTGCCAGTAGTATTAATATTATCAAGTGAAGTAAAATTGAATTAAGGGAACCTGTTTCATTCAGTGTTTCAAGTAATATCTACTGTTACCTGGTCAAAAATTCTTCAACATACCTGGACATTGACCTATCAAATTAAGCCCCTAGGCGGGTCTGGGGGTATGCTCCCCCCAGCAGTTTTTAAATTTTATACTATTTGTGGTACATTCAGGCAGTTTATTTTTAGAAGGAGTCCTGGTATTCTTTGTAAACTTACCTAATTATTCAGATCTTATTATTTATTTTAATTGTTAATTTATCTTCAATTTGTATTATGTGAAGATCTGTATAATTAGAGCGAGTTTCAATTGAGTGTCGTAAAACCAAAACCAAAGTAATTACTTTGGCCAATCAAAAAGGACTGAGACAATCCCGCAAACCAATCAAAACTCGAAGTAATTACACGTAGCCGACACAAAGCGCGGGAAAATGTGCACGCGTGAGTCACGATTGGTTTTGGTTTCACTTCCGATTGGTTGAAAAAATGGCGCGAGAACTTTGAACCAATCACTGACTGAAGTAATCATAAACCAAAGTAATTATCTAATTACCTTCGACACTCAATTGAAAACCGCTCTAAGTTGAGTAAAGTAATTAAAGTAAATTAAAGTAAAATTAGACCCTCTGAAATGCATTTTCCTGCACTCTGAGATGCATTTTATATTTATCTCAATCAAAAAGTTATGAAAATAAAAGAGGGCAAAAAGATAAACTTCTCAATAAATAAAGATACGGAAAAATTAATGTTTGGATTTTTACCAAAAACACGTCTTAGAATCAGGAACACAGACAACACAAGGCAGCAATAATTATATTTTCTTCAGAAGGAAAATGTTTATAAATAAATTTCAATTTGATTTGCTGTGTGAATATTCGTTGTACAGCAACCATCACCTGTACAAATTGTAACATTGACTGGCTCAGTTGTAACAGGTGTGACAGGTTACGGGCCCTAATAACACTGAAAAGCAGTCTATGTATTTCTGAACGAGGAAAGCTAAAATCAAGATAGTATTCTTTCTTGTTTTGTATATTTTTCAGTCAATATCAATACCCCTCAGTAAAAGTATTTCGGGAGATGAAAACACAGCTGAATTCAAGCTGGACTGCTCTGTGCTTCAGTCAGCTGGGATGGACTGTATACAGCAGCCTGGTGGCAGTCAAGACATTCAAACTGTTGGTGCCATCACACACAAGATCAATGTCAGAGCCACTGATGACAGTTACCAGATGACGCAACAAAGGATGAAGGAGGTTGAAGAGGAAAGGAAGGGAGTAAGGTATGGATGAACAGGCAGGAAACATCAATTTTCAATTTTTCGTTGCTGGGAAGCCTTCTCATTAATAGGAATAAAATCATTTATATTCCAAAACTCTCAGTAACACCTTTTGACAGGTTGAAGTACTTTGCTTTTCTGAAAACATTCATGTTTACGGTGTCGACCGTTATCTTTTTCCTAGATGAGTGCATGTGATGGTACACTCAGTCTGTTAAAAAAAGCTGTCAAAAGTGTGACTGTGAACAAACATTCTTACAATGTGCAGTGTACATTGTAAAAAAGTGAAATGAGTTTTATATGACCGCACACCGGTGGCTCAGTTGGTTGAGCTTCGGGCTGTCATACAGGAGGTCTTGGGTTTGAACCCCTGCTGGATCAACACTCTTGATCTTAAAATAACTGAGGAGAACTTTTAGTGTTGCCTGTAAAGACATGTATAATTTCATCTGCAAATGGTTAGACTTTCAAGTCTTCTCGGATAAGGACTATAAACCGTAGGCCTGTCTCACAAATACCGTATATCTTCACAAGTACCCTGTGGGATGCTAAAGAACCCCCACACACTATTCGAGAAGAGTAGGGGATGAAGTCCCTGGTGTCCCATCCTATTGATGTCTCTACAAAGGCTTGTGGTGTATGAGGCCAGCTAAGCAGAAAGTTCAGCCACAAGTTAAAAAGAGACTTTGCCGAGTCCTGGAATATGTATTTACATTGTTTTTTTGTGTTTTCTTTTTTTTTTTTTTTTTTTCAGCACAAAAGTAATTAATATGCCAAAGAAAGGTACTGTTCTAGCAAGTTCTATGTTTTTTAGGGTGTTTAAAAGCGTAATGTTCAGTATTTTACCGAACTGGAGCCAATTTTTCAAAAGCCACTAATAGTTCACACTTAACTATCAAGCACAGCTGGAATTTTGCTCTTAAAAAAGCTTTTCTTGGAACAATGATGTTATGTTATGGTGGAGGAAAGTTAAAGTAAAAGTCAAACTTGAAGGATGAAAATACTGTGGAAACCTGTTTTTGTAAGTAAATAATTTAAAATAGTTTTAACTCATTCATAACTTAAGCAGCATCCTTCAACAAGTAAAATAATGTGCTGTTTCACAAACATCTATTATAATAAGTCTCAAACTCAAGTAGGAATGGGCCAAGATGTTGTTAACCCATTTACCCCTAAAGAGTCCTCCATTGATGAGAAAAAATGTCTGGCATTAAGAGACAGAGTAAAATCTATTAGTAATAAATTATACTAAAACAGTGGAGAGCGTTGAAGGTGTGCTCTGATTGGTCACTCAAACTCCAAAAAAATTAAGATACTCCATGCTATTCATGCCTAAGGAACTTGCGCTGTATTTGTGACCAAAAATATTGTAATCGTTGCAGGAATAAGTGAGCCAAAATCATCTTTTTGTGCCTATATTATCTCACTTTTTTAGGGTTAATCATAACCATTTTCTCGGAAATTGTAATGGTTATGATTAATTGGTAACAGGACTTCATGTTGTATAATTGGGTCTGTAATCATACTTGTAATAGCGCTTTGCACTATTACTAAAAATAGACTTTGTCACATGAGCCCCCTGCATAGACTCAGACAAACATTTCGATCTACTGAAGGAAATGTGTGAGTGAGGTAAGCGATAGTAAAGGAAAGAAGAAGAAAACTTTACAAATCTGTGGAGTTGGTTTCTAAATCGGACTCACAGTATCCAGATAAATGACCATAAATTGCCAAAATCTCTCAAAGAGTTGGAGAAATCATGAAAGAAAGTCTTCATACCGCTACCAAAACCATCGTAAGACATCAAGAAATGTAAGCCATGGTTAATCGATTGAAGTTGGGAATTCTTAACTGGGAAAAACATATATTTGTGCTCCACAAAAGGTCCCACAGCAGAAGCTCCTGATGTGAGGTTCATAAAAGGGAAAGCTTTACCGCTTCAAATAACAAATTTTTCCCATTCTAGTTTTGAAAAATGCACGAGACTTTGTAATACGCCTGAAAATGTCGTCACGTTTGCCCGTCAATTTCAACCTCCTACACTTTAGACACCCGTTCTAGCTGCTCAATTGTGTATTGTTGTAGTTTTCTTCCAACAATTGAGCCAAGAAAACGGTCGACGTCACTTAAAACCGAAAAGACTGAAGAGAACATTATGCCTCATTTCTCTTGTGACTCTTACAGACTGAACTTTGTTTGTCTGAGTCACTTGGGGATCTATAATTTCATGACATCATTAGTGGAAAGCGCTATTAAACAAATTGGACTCCCGCTATGCAGTCGTCCGATTTTGTGAATCACTTGACAATCACAGACCAAATTGGACTCCACTCAATCCTATTACCATTATATACTAAAACAATTATTCACTTCATTGTCGTCGGCTAGTGGTGGATATTTACCTGGCTACCACCTCCACAATAGTTGTTAATTAGTCTCCTCTCAGGTGGTCATGTGTTAATCTAGTTTTGGACAATTGGTCACTGATATCTTTGTTCCTATGTTTCAGGAAGTAAAAAGATCTCCAAAGTTTTACCGGCATACAAACAGCAAAATAGTTTGAATGTGCTTTCAGCTGTAAAGAGGCAAATTAAATGTGGGGCAGGTATAAAAGTTTCTAATGGGACCAGCAAATCACTAAGGTACATGGATATCTCTTGAATTGCCATTTTCACTGTAAATATTTCATCAAGGTTTCAAAACAATCTTGAACTGTCATAAATTTAAATTCTAACTTGGAAACATTAATTCTGGGTTCAGGGATTATGTGGATTTGGAATAACTGAACAGTGGTTAAAATCATGTTAGATTATTTTATTACTTTAGCTGTAACTCTTTTAGTCAAAAGAACAGAGATTTGTATAGTTATACAGTAGATGTGAAATAACAAAGAGTATTCAATTTGATGAAAGACAGTTACATAATGAGAGTGGAACATGTTCCTGCCTATATTGATTTCTTACACATACACTAAAGCATGGATACCTTAAACTACTGTAAATGTATATGGTTATAAAATTCATTAATTATTCATGATGGGGAAATGAAATAAATGTTTCGTTAATCAATATCTGGGTATCTGATACAGATTTTTCTTCATTTACATAACGGTTTCTTTTGATTTTCCCTGTTAAAATGTCTTGAATCACCAAAAACATTTCAATGCTGATGTTTAATGAGTCGTATGTATTTACGTCAACTTGACTTTGTAAGTGTGATACAGATCTGCCACTCATATTGTATATGTTACTGAGAGATTACATAAGGAAGTGCAGAACTCGTATTTTGATACATGACCAAGATTATACAGGCTGAATCCCTGGGCCTGTTCCTTATTAATTTGATAATTATGCCAAAACGGTTTGAACAATGTCATAGTCAAGAAAGCAGTAATTTTTTGTCAATATTATTATTATTATTATTATTATTATTATTATTATTATTATTTATTATTATTATTGGGAGTGTACATAACATATAATAGCCTGACTCACCGTATCACAGGACAAAAGACTGCTAAGTTTATCCTCATGTCCATGTACCTTAATAATCTTGAGAAAAAAACAACAAAATACCCAGTTGCTTCAGGTGGGAAGAAATGTATTTTTTTGAGGAGATAATCACACTGTGCCATGTCATGTGATAAGGGGAATAGGCTTTAAAATTTGTTTGGCTAACGGCTCCTATAAGAAAGGGAAGCATTACTTAGTTATTGTTGCATGCATGTGTTATTGTGGAGGTAGTACAAAATTGTTGGCGTTGTCCACGGTCGCGTTGAATTGACATTTTTGAGGAACTGTGACCAAGAGTTAGGGAACCACCCTATTGACCCCAGTAGGATGCTAAGGGCAAGGGTTCAAGTCTTATTTGTGGACTTGGAAATATTACACTGCTTGGATCTTCTCACCAAATTTTGTGTAGTTCCCATTTTTGTGTGTTAGTTACGTGAATTGTACATGTACTTCCAACTGTCAGAAGCCTTCGAGCCAATTCCACATGACTGTGCACCTGGGAGTCACATCTCGAGTTGTCGTTTTTTTCTTCTTTTACAGAGAAAGAGTTATACATTTATTAGCAGTTAGACCTTACAAGAAACCTGAGTTGATATCTAGACTTACTAAAGGTATGACTTATAATATTTATTACAATATTATTTGTTGTTAGTAATATCATAGTTAATGGAGGGGAATGGTTATGAAACCCAACATATTTCTTCATTGCATGTTTTTGTTCTCTTTTTTGGCCTTGACCGTGCACAAAACACAATATTTGTTGACTCCGTACTGAGGAACTACATGTAACCAATAGAAAGTTGTTGGTTAAGTAATTCATGCATAGTGTATCAGCGCAAAACAAAAGATTGTGCACGGTCATGGACTTTCCAATCTAAATCTTGGCATCTTTGTTTGCTCCTTTCAATTATTGATGTTTGCCAAGCTTCCAAACCATTCCCCTCAATTAACTATGGTAACATGTTTAGTTTTACCACTAATCAGAGGTTATGGGACTGTGGGCTGAACAACAAGGTTGGGTTCAATAAGGGTTTTGACAAGTTGTTGAGTAAGGTTGCACCATATAAGTTACAACATACATGTGGTTGCTCAGGGACTTGAACCTTATACAGTAGTATGACCAGCCCTGTATTTGAATTTTAGTGTGGCAAATCTGGCCCCAGTTCAAACGTCGGATAGCGCTATCCACCGGATAAATCACTATCCAGTGGTTAAACACTAGGAAAACCAATTGAGTTCCAGTGGATAGTGATTTATCTGGTGGATAGCGCTATCCAACGTTTGAACAACTGGGGCTTGGTCTGATTAATTTCATTTGCATGGGCTTGCTGCAATGGTAATAGATTTTCCTGCAAATGCTGTAGATTCAAACTTCGTGCTGACCACTTACTGAAGTTGTGTTTGGTGACCCTGAATGCAAATCTGACATCCTTTAATTTGTGAAAAGCCAATTGGCTGCCTCCTTCAAGGAAGCTTTCATGCTTTTCAACTGATCCAACCAGTGGGTGGTTGTACATTGGACTACGGAGTACTCTGCAGGAGGTTGTGAGATCAAAATTCAGACCATCACTCCTGAAGGGTCTAGAAAGTGCTGCCTTTGTAGTGACATCTAATGGTTAGACTCTCTTGTCTTCTCGGATAAGGAAGATTACCCATAGACCCCGTCTCACAACCCTTCAATTTTCGTAACCCTGTGTAACATAAAAGAACTCACACACTATTCTCTCTAAAGTGCTGGGCTTGGAGTTCCCAGTGTTGTGGTCTGTCGATCTATATGTCCTCTGTGGTATATCATGGTTGGGAGGGTAAACACTTGGGAAGTCGACCTGTGAAAGGGACTCAGCTTCTTATTGTTGACTGTCAATGGCCATTGTCCCTTAATGTATAAAATACTGAATAAATGAATGTACTTTGAAGTTCTTCTTTCTGTTAACAACCCCACAAGCTTCAAGTGTAAACATCACTGTCTTGATGAAATTATTTACCGCATCCTTTTCTTGGCGGTAATAACTGACTGGTGTAAAATATTGCAACAATCAAGGACAAAAGAATGATTAATTTTCATCTTTTTAGATGGAGTGAAAGGAAAAGAAAGGAATGCTTTGACAACAATACTACAACAGGTGAAGTTTATGATTACAGATTAACATTTTGTGAAAATTCAATTAGCCCATCCCATCTCATTTATCTTTCAGTGAAGGAAAGTCGGTGCCTGTTATGTAATTGACACAAAAGTTGGATGCACAACATGTTCCCAAAATGTGAAATAATTTATGATAAAGAACTACCGTACATGCTACTGAAGGAAAGTTATCAGGATGACCACAACAAAATTGATTATTATTTTTATTGTACAGGTGGCTGTTATGACTGATAATCAGTACCGATTATTAAAGCATTTGTATTCTGAAATACAGGTGAGGCTACAGGTGCAATTGGGGTGCAAAAACAGTATTTTTTCTAGTGTGCTCTTATTAATTTTTGTGAAATTACATGTAGTTTGCAAGAACTGTTTTTTCTGTGTTGGAGAGTCTTTTCAGGGGGCAGGAAGGCTATTTTTGTAAGTGTTTAGCTAGGGCATCAAATCCTGCCCTGACCTTGAAATGGATTTACCTTTACTAATTCTGAATTCGACTTCACCTCACTTTGAAGTGGCTTACTGGTTTCTTCCTTCCAGTAAGGTTTTAAAACCATTCAACCCCTGTATCGGCCCTCACTGATGCACAAGATCATTGGGCATCAATCAATCAATAATCTTCATTTATACACGAAAAGTATTTAAAGTGACGCTTTGCTTGTGGGGTCGTTAGACAGTCATGGGCATTAGACAGTCAGAGTGAAATCTACTTGTATGTGTTACTCTTAATAGTGTTGGGTAATTTGCACAGTAATCTGAGGTGTTAAATTTAACCATTTTCAAGTTACATGATTTAATTCACATTCACAATGACAAACTTGCAATCCAAAGCGATTGTTAACGATTCTGGTTAACAACTGTCAGTTTCCGGGAATCCCGGGTTCTTTTGATGAGCCATGCTGGCATGAAGCTCTGCAGTGGTGAACATGGCCAAATCACTGTTCAAAATAATGATTTGTCCACTAGTTTAGAGTAGTGAGGAGCATTGTCCCTATACTGCCCCGTTGCAAGTTTATAAGTTCCTAAGTTTCATTCTTGTAATTTAAATCATAGGTTGAAACGTGGCCAGGCTACAGCGAGACTGAAAAGCAGGTGTTGCGTAGGTGAGTAGATTTGCTGTGGGACCACCAGATCCAACTTTGGCTTCACAACCACACAAAAAAATAATTTAAAAGTTATAAGACTTTCTGTAAAAAATAATTCTAAAATTATACTGGCTTTCCAGTTAATTGTTGTAATGATGATTTTCTTTTCTTTTTTATCAGGAAAACAGAAGTGAACGATAGTAGCTTAGTATCTTCATCATCTTCTCCTCTTAAGAATTCTGAGGTATGTTTGATATGCCCAGAAATTTGTGATGACAAGCAGAATAGTTAGATGAATGTTCCTTATGATAATAATATAAAGTGTCACGTCTCCTTTATCCTAAACTTTCAACATCTTTCATCTCCAAAATCATCATCAGTGTCCCTTAACCCTTACATTCCCAAGATCAAAACATTAATTCTCTTAACATACTAGTACCATATATTTCTTTGTTGGGTAGTTACGAGAAATTGTTGTATTAACATCAGACCTCTTAAACTGATAATTATCTTTATATTCAATACCTGTCTGGCTGACATTTTATTGAAATTGTGAGGAGAATTCACATACTGATCACTCCTTGCAGTTCTTCAAGAAAACGTAAACAGATGGATATCTTACCCTTAAAAAGGCCCGTATCCTGACTTTTTTGTGCTGTTGTGTAGACCAGTACTGTTCATTTAGAAGTGTTGCCAGAATATTGTCAGTGATGTTTAGCAAATTTGAGGTTGCATTGCTGGCGGTAAGTGAGGTATAGTGTCAATAGTGAAGGTACAGGAAATTAGCCAATGAAAGATGAAACTGCAAGATATACATGTTATTTGCTTGGAACCGATGTGGTCTGTATTGGGAAAAACTGTGCCAGAACTCTCGAGTATGCGGCTCAGGGCCATACTCAAGACCAAGGGCACAGTCTTTCCCAATATGGATTAACCTAGGCCAGCAAATGTGTTTTTATATTTTTCTACGGGATTGCTGTGAAAGGGACTAAAATGTCTGTTACATGACAGAAATTGATGTTTACGAAAAAGCAGTGCACGGCCACGGCTTGAAATAAAGTTGAGTAATGAGCTTCAAATCAAAGCAATACACAGTCAAAGTTTATTCACACATTCATATTTACATTTTATGTTGTTTACGACACTTTTATGCTGTTACAAAGAGCTTGAAAAATCGCTAAAGTTGAAATTTTCGGTTTGGTGCGTACTCCGAGTCCGGATGGAAAAATAATTATGGACTGCTGGAGTGCGGTGCGATCAGCCAATCAGATTCAAGGATTTAGGATTCCTGACCACTGAGAAGCTGGAGGAAAAAATAAAAATATAAATTGTTGTTTAGGCTTCATGTAGTTGCTGGGTCTGTTGTGGCCTTTGGAAATGGATGCATTTGGCACAATTTACCACGATCAACAGCTTCACAATCAATAGCTACATTATAAATCTTATAGCTTGATATACCCGCTGACCATAGCAACGCTTGTACATTTGTATTTGAACCTAGATATTAGAAAACCTAGCTCACTAGGGTTATTTGTTTCTCAATGGCTAGAGCATGTGACTGGTGTTATGCAGAGCATAGGTTTGGTTCGATCCTTCCTGGGATTCAAATTTCATTTCTTGTTCCTTCACCACTACTACCATCAAAGAATACCAGTACCAGTTGTTGCATGGCTACCATTTCATGTAGTTTCATGATGTGGTCTGTCATGAGGAGCAAGTTCAAGTCAGTATTTTTAAGTGTTAATGAAGTACCGGTATTTAAAGGTCTCTGTCCCAATTTTAAATTTTGCTCTCGAGATTCTGATTCCAATGGATATTTCATAAGTATAGTCAAAACAGAAAGCTTTTGAATTCGTTTTAACTGTTAAAAAATGTTTGGAAAGTGTAAACTTGGTTATTTTGTGTTGCTCACACATCATTTGTTATAGTTTCCCGCTTCCCGATTGTGATTCTGATCTGTTTTTACTTTACTTTCAGGTAAACAAACAACCAGTTAAGAAGCGGATATGTCCAAGCAATGCAGAAAGTTCTTCAAAGAAGCAATGTGTTGCTCACATCAACAAAAACAACAATATTGTTATGAAAGAATCTGTAAATAAGAGTTCAGGGGTAGATAAGTCATCCAAGACTAGCCTAAACCATAGCAACAAGGTGTCACCTCCCATCAAGAAAGAAGTTGTAGAGTCAAGTTTATCCGGAAACTTAGGTTAGCTGCCATCTCAATTATTTTGGGAAGCAACAGAGATTACTGAAACGGAAAGGACAATTTATGCAATTGTCTCTTATCGACACCATTCAGGTGGCTTTAACGAGGATCGAACCCATGACAGAGATTACTGGCAAACTTTTAAAACAATGAACACCTTGAGTATTTCAGGAATGTTTACGCCTTATGAAACAAACATTGCAGAGTTTGATGTGGGTTGTGGGAGTGATATGCATTGCACTGTGAAAAAACGCATTTATTTTTGTGGCTTGGTCAGACTTTTTTAGCAATTTTGGATTTTAGCAAAATTATTATCATTCTCCATTTTGTCATGCCATGGAAGTGATGAGGAGTGCATGAAGTCATGAAATTTGAACTTAAAAAATAGTGTAGAAAGTTTACTCCTTTTACATGTAAGTCCCTATCTCTTGAACACCTCCCTCGAACCTCCCGCCTTTCTTCCCCCTGCATTGCTTGTATCTCCCTACCCTTTTTTTCCTTCTTCTACATGTACCTCCTGCTTTTCTCCCTATTTCTTCTCTTTTCCCACCTGTATCTACCCTTCATGTGTACACCTGCCAATTTCATTCCCTCCTGTCTTTTTTCATGCTGGGTTGCCAAGATGTCTACTACCGCAAAGTGCAACACAACACAACACAACTACCATTACAAATTATTAACTTCGCAACTGTATACTGGCCTAATCCTGGCTTTAAACTGTCACTATTAAACACTGTCCGCAATGTCTACATCTACCACTACACCGGGTGGGTGGGAGAGAGCTTGCACTAAGGCGGCAAAAGACAAAAACTGCATACGCTAAGTGCGCATGTCTCAAAGCCAGACGTGTGCCACAACCCAGGCTCCCCAGCATGAGAAGTCTGTTTCCTGCTTCTTTCATGCTTCAGCCAGTGGGAAACTCTAATTGTTTACCCATCTCTAATAGACCTTTTTGCAGATACGGCGGCCATTTGGATTTCTATTGTTTGGAAAGACATGGGATACACAGGGGGGAGGGGGCAAATTAAAGTGTATTTGCCCCCTGGGTATCCCTTAATTGCTCTTTGAAACAGTAGAAATCAAAGTGGCGGCTGTATGATATCTGCAAAAAGCTCTATTCCTTCGCCATCTTCATGATCCTTTCCTTTCCCTCCTTCTTTGAGGCCTTCAATTTTTCAGTCATTTCGTTACTTTCTTTTCCATTTCCTTCTACTCCTCCTCCTTCCCTCTGCCTCTCTCATCCCTTTGCACATCTAGTACATCTATATCTCTATCTCCCCCACATAGTGTGTTGTGGAATAAGTTTTGTTTCATGTGGTTTTAAATTTTTCGTTTGAACAGAAAACTCGTTAAACGATGTCAATAATTTGGATTCCCCTGAATACATGAGGTAAGTGTTCTTTATTGTTTTATAAGGTACTGTGATTGCAGTATTTAAAACGTTAATGCTAACGTAAACAATGTCTTAAAAAGTCGCTTCAGAAGAGAAAAAAAATCAATCTCATTTTAGTAATAGTGGCAGTGCATTTCTTATCTTGGGTACTGCCAATAATAGTCACTGTGAAATGCTTAAAACCCACACACTATGACTACTAATAATTTGCAAGGGTTCTTGGATTGAGGTCTAGCCTGTTCTCTCCAGCGATTGGGGCTGGCATGGAATTATGATGTATAAGGTCACACAAGCAAGAACAGCCATAAGTCGAGGGTAGTTTCCATAGTGCTCTACATGCAGATACAAGTAGAGTAGAGTAATTAGCTTATACTCTCTTCATGTGGGGACAAACTTTGTTATACCTTAATAATGCTAACTGCTCAGCCTTCTGTTATCTGCTAAGGGCTGAATGCTATGCTGCAGCTTTCGGGTACAAAACTGCCACTGTTTTGGATTTTTAGCTCTGAGACAATGAGCCCAGTGTATTGGTCTGTCACTGGAGAACTTTAAAGCTGCAATTTATTTTAATGCATTTCAATATTTATAAAGAAAAGCTACTGTGCAAAGCCATCATCATCTCCATTCCAGTGTGGTTTAAAGAAATACTTTCTCTACCAAAACATTAAATCTTCGTTTCCTTTTCCCGAAGGAAATATAAGCCAATCACTACATATGAACAGCGTTGTTCGTACAAATCCGACTTCAATGCCGAATATGACATTTACAAAGCGCTGAAAGAGAAAGTGGATTCCATTTCAACACAGTTTACTGAGCTTCAAAGCAAACGGCAACAGTATCCAGAAAAGAGCGTGGAAAGACAGGTTTGCTATTTATTTCTTGCCTTTTCTTAAAGATTTCTAATGTCTCGGAGGAAGTATACCGAAGCTTGGTCTACACAAGCACTTAGTTTACGACCGATTTTCCCTTGATATGAAAGTTAATGGGTGGATGGGTTATAAAATTAATAATATGCATGAAAAAATTACTCCATTCTGATTCGCTAAGAGAAATGCAGTTTTCAGGTATCACAGTGCAGAAAAGAGATAATTCAGTGCAAAAAGAAGTAATAAACTTGGAAGCATTCTGATTGGTCAATGAGCAAAGAAAGTCAGATAATCGATCAAATGGGGGCCCTGGATGGCCCAAGTTTTTGCATGATTCCGTGATACTCGTGCGTTCTTTCTGCTTTCAATCTTTCAATTCAGTGCAAAAAGAAGTAATAAACTTGGAAGCATTCTGATTGGTCAATGAGCAAAGAAAGTCAGATAATCGATCAAATGGGGGCCCTGGATGGCCCAAGTTTTTGCATGATTCCGTGATACTCGTGCGTTGTTTCTGCTTTCAATCTTGAGGTTTTTTATGTATATTATTAATAATTATTATATGGCTTGTGTTTGTAGCCGATATAACGCGCGCCCTGATTGGCTAATTGTGACTGAATTGTAGGGCATTATTCTCCCGTAATGCCCACGGGCCGATTACGGGCTTGCAAAAACAAAGCAAAAGGTAATTAAAAAGCCATATAATAAACTACTTACTAACCGAGCTAGCTCGAGCCGTACTGGGGAATATTGGCCCTCGGTCATTTTTATACGGACCTCGCTGCCCTCGGTCCGTACTGCCACGACCTCGGGCCAATATTCCCCAGTACGGCCCTCGCGCTCGGTTAGTAAGAAGTTAGTAATCACTTGTAAATTTTTTTCAAAGACTACAAATTGCAATCGCCCTTCGGGATCGTGCAAGTTTTGTTCGTTTTGTTATAACAACGACGCAAAGTAACCAAGTCTGATTTTTTCTATTTAGGACTTAGCACTCGGCGATAACTTTTTAAAATTCTCGCTCAACTTACGCGCCGGTCATAGAGGGTTGATTCCTAAATAGTTGGTTTATAATTCATTAGCCGGAAAACTTGAACACTTGAAATAATTTGCGAAATTGTGACAATAAGTCTTATATTTCGATTTTCTCGTAGTCGTTGTCATTTATACTTAAGCTTCCTAAAGCAGAATACTTAAAGTACATATTGTTATATTGTCTTACTCTTCCTTTAGAGCACAGATGACCAAATTTTAGAACTTTATGAAAAGATACAGAAGGTACGTCTTATGAAATATTGGTTTAATGTATGCATTGATTACATAAACAGACGTTGTGCGTTGATTGGCTAATAGGGACCTTAAGCATGCGTGTACGCGGACGGCAACCGGAAGTGAGCTGTTTTCCCTTTCAACTTGTCTTCACTTAACCACATTTGTATTGCTAAGTATCTTTTCTCGATTAGAGATGATTAGTATTAAAATCTAGGAAACACCACTGTCCTGGCAAGTGAAATGTTCTCTTCCGGTTGCCGTCCGCGTCTCAAAAACGCGCGTGCTTAAGCTCCGTAATAGGGAACTTAAGCACGCGCGTTTTTGAGACGCGGACGGCAACCGGAAGAGAAAATTTCGCGTGCCAGGACAGTGGTGTCTCCCAGATTTTTGTACCAATTATCTCTAATGGAGAAACGATACTCAGCAATGTAAATGTGGTTGTGTGAAGACAAGTTAAAAGGGAAAACAGCTCACTTCTGGTTGCCGTCTGCGTCTCAAAAAAGCGCGTGCTTAAGTTCCCTAATGACTCCATGTCACGAGCCTCTTGGCCAACTAATCATTGCAAATCGCGGGAAAATTTGAGCATCGTACTCTGAAATGTACAATGTTTTCTTACCGAGTGAAGGGCCACCGGGGCTCGTGGCTTGAGATATAACCATTGTTGATTGTTAACCATGAACTAAAGACATCTTTTATTTATAGGATACTTCGTGGCAACAAATGAAGAAGCAATGTCAAGAGTTACACTCAAAACTGTCTTACATAAAGGGACTCATAGCTGCTTACGACGCCGCTTATGACAAAAGTATTGCAAACACGTGATAACCAGTTGCATTGCACGTGATCACTAGGCTACTTGGTGCGCAAATGGAGAAGAAATTCTCTACTTGACTCCTTGATGCCCAAGAATCAACACATACACATGGACGAAAACCTAAAGACCCATGGGCTACCAGTGGCCAGTGTTTTCTATATGATGCAATTTCAGGGAATTTAAAGCAACGACGAACGATGCTTTGTAGATTCAGTTACATTGTACATGGCAGTTGGTTCAACTTCGCTAGCCTGCGTCGCTAGGAAGACCTTAGACAGCAATGACCAGAATCAGGTTGCTGACCAGCAGTTTTCGTTAAAAACAACGGTTTGCTGGGGGTACTCAGTCTCGCGGGCTCAGGAAACTTGGTTGGGTCATTGTTATTTAAAGTTTTTCGCGCAGCTGGCGGAATTTTTGGCGCGAAGAATGGGGAGAGGCGCTGTGTAATACCTCACATCACAACGCCCTTCCCCATTCTCGGCGCGGCTTAGTCGCTCGTTAATTTGGCTCTCGCGCCTACAACTTCCCAGAGAAACTGAATTGCGAGAAACGACCTTTTAGCTGTGAAGAAATGGAATCCGAAATTAGCCTTAATTAATGTACTAGAGGATTCCAGGGAACCTTAAAAGTCTTCCTTTCACCTCGGGAGTATACTCTAGTTACGAAGTTAGGTGGCATAAATACCAAATGTATTTCTTGCATAAATCGTTCTTTCTCGGCTTTTGAAGGCGTATCCTTTTCGTAACAGAATCACCTAAAGAGATACGGGCAGGAAAACCTTTGTTATTTTCGTCATGTTCTTCTTCTTCGTAACCAGAATATTTTCCTTGTGATTTAAAGGGGCAATGTCACACAAAATTATGTAATTTCACGACACGCGAAATGCAAAAACGTAGAATGAAACCGTTGAACAACAAAAGGAAATGGAAGCATGGATGGACACTAATGAACAAGATTGAAACTGATTTCATTTGGGTAATCTTAAAAAAAATCGGCCCGACGTTTTTCAAGTTTATGGCCCGGGAAATCGCCTGGATTAAGGCCGGTTTTGCTTAGAACGATGATTTTATTAGGAAAGGAAATCCACGTTACCTTTTTCGAGTTTTAAAATCGGCATAAACTTTTAAATTCCCCCTCCACCAAACACCCTGGAATAACGTGGCATAACCCCTTTAACGCGACTGCTAAAAGAAAATTGCCTACAGCGACCGTGAAGCAACTTTGTCACTTTCTCGTTTTCTCATTCGTTGTTGCTTAAATTCCCTATTGTTACATCCCGTGCTTTTGGATTGTCGTTCTTGTCGTAACTACGGATGATTTTCCGTCTTTAAATTATGAATGTTTTCACAATGGTCGCTCAAACCGTTACTGAGCCGATTCCGAACTCGCTGCACTGTGAAAGCAACCTTCATTGGACTTGAAAAAAAGAGCCTGCCGTTCCCTTCCCTCGTGTGTGCAGGAACCCCTGATCGCCCAGCATAAACCACAAAAAAAATTAAGTTAAAGATACTTGTAATTTCATGCAATTGCAGTCTAGAAAATTGTACCAAATTTCTTCGTTTCGTATGACTGGATGCTCCTGTGCCGTCAGGAATAAAATCAACTATTAAAAGACCTTTGTCCACGACTTTTCTTACTGTTCTCATAGTGATTTTGTCCTTTGCTTCAACTTCCTGTCACCAGGCCATGTCCAGTCCCTAAACAAGGTGGGAACCTATTTGCGACCATCGAGTTAGTGCTCAGGCCACCACGATTGATTGATTGCTTGTTGTGCCATTTTGCACTTATAATCTACACCGGTTATTTTACCTCAGTCTGCAACACGAGGGAGTTAAGAAACCGGATTCTCAATGCTTCCTTGTTTGCGTGGAAATTACTGATAGGTTGACAATCAACTACTGCTTTTGTGTGTCAATGCAGATTCCGGCCACAACGCTTTGTTCTACAGTCAGTTTCCTTCCTCTTCACCTTCCGCTCCCTTTATTTCGGACAATGGCGAATATGACTGCCCCGTCCACACACATCCCGATATTTTTAATCCGCAGCTTTTCCTGTAAAACAACGAATCCGGCTAGGTGTGGACGGGCAAATTCGATTTGAATACGTTACGTGTAGATGTGGGAATATTTTAATCCGGAGGCATTCATGTACTTCAAGTCACAGTTGGTCAAAAGGTAGATAACGCCCGGAGGAGGGGGGGGGGGGGAACTCGCTATCTCCCTGGGTGGGGAGGTGTGGCGCAGCCCCTCATACCCTGACCCTGTTTAAGACAAATCTCGCTGATTTTCCTACCCTGTTTAAGACAGAATTCCGATTTTTGATACCCTGTTTAAGACAAAAATTGATAAATCGATACCCTGATTAAGACAAAAAATGATAAATTCGATACCCTGTTCAAGACAAACTCCCGAAAAACATACCCTTGCTGGCCGTACGTCCCCATTAAGCCCTTATAAGGGAGTACCCCCCCGCCCCGGGGAGATAACGCTATTCATCGGATGAGTCACTATCCATTGGATAGAGCGGTTTTCAATTGAGTGTCGAAAGTAATTAGCGAATTACTTTGGTTTTGCATCTACTTCACTCGGTGATTGGTTCAAAGTTTTCGCGCCACTTTTTCAACCAATCAGAAGTGAAACCAAAACCAATTGTGGCTCGCGCGTGCACATCTTCCCGCCTTTTGTGTAGGCTACGAGTAATTACTTCGAGTTTTGATTGGTTTACTGGATTGTCTCCGTCCTTTTTGATTGGTTAAAGTAATTACTATGGTTTTGGTTTTACGACACTCATTTGAAAACCGCTCTAGCGTGGATAGTGTAATTGGTTTCGCTATGACTTATCCACTGGATAACTGTTTATCCGGCGGCAGATAGTGCTATCCATCGCTTGAACAACTGGTGTTATGTAAGGCCAGGATTACAGGTTCCAGTATTTCGCTTGCCCTTTTTGACCCGGTGCGTTATTTGAGAAGTCAAACCTGCTCCAATAGCGGACTTTGACAGATAAGACTGACAGTTGTCATTTATTTCAGTTTTCAAAACAAAAGATTGTAATGTTATGTCCCAGAGTTGACTCAAACAGTTTGCAGACCAGCTCCGCAATTGCAACTTACCTCGAGTTTCGTAAATTACAAGTTGTTGGAGGGATTGAACAAAAAACATGACTTCACTACGCGATCGCACAGAGAGCAACATAGCATACGAGCCGGCAAGTAAGTAAACCAATTTTGGACGGGTTTGCATTAAGAGATAAACATTGAAATCTTACCTAGAATAATGCGTATTTTTTTTCAATGCTTCCCTTCTTGAATAAAGGGTTTGTGATTTACGAAACCTTGTCATATCATCATTCTATAGGCTGGAAATTGCACTTCGTTGGCTGCAGGACTTCATCAACGAAAACAAACCCATTTCTTTCTCGAAACTTAGACGTTTAACCTTTACTTTATCCGCGATTTTCCTGCCAAAATTTGCTTCGGTAATCTACAGGCCCAAAGCAGGAAAAGTACCGAGGAGAGTTTTTTTTGCCGGCCAAATGAAAACTCGAGAGTGTCAAAGAGTTGCAAGAGCACTCTTTCCACTGAAATAATTGTATGCAAGCCTTTTTGTAAACCAGAATTCACGGCGACTGCTCTTTGGTACTGAAAGTAAGACTTTCCATTTCGTCCTGTTTTTGCCAGCTCCGCACCATAGACTTTTTTTTTTTCCAGAACCACTCATCTTTAATATTTTTCTATAATCTTTGTACTTGAAGCCGCGATGAAGCATTTTTCAAGGTGACATAAGAATGTTCTTTCAAGTTTAAATGGTCAAAACAAGTTGTCAGTTGTTTGATTTGAAAACTATTGTCTTTTTCATTATTTGACTGATTCCATTTGCGTTTTTTTTTTGTTTACTGTTTTTGAAAAAGCCATTTAGAGGGGCGGATCTAGGGTGCACCGCCTCCAACGAAAAATCCTGGATCCCGCCCTTGCTTTTCGTGCCCGGTACAACCTTGCACAATCAGAGTCCATGGCGCCGATCTGCAGATTATAGCCGAAGCCTCTTGAAATAACTTAGCAATTTAAAGAATCAAATACGGTACTTAAACATTAAATTTATCTTGTTAATCTGTATCTTTCACTGTTGTGTGGTGTTTAGTGTGGTTTTTCCAATGACTGTCGCTTAACGCGAAGTCAAAATATACCTGAGAAAATAAGCCGCGGCTTACGTAAGCCGCGAACATCTCGTATAAATGGTACAAAATCTACGTTCACGGCTTTCTCAAGCCGCGGCTTATCCTGGCCGGGGAGTTTATACTCGTATAAATAGTTCCTTTCGCGGCTTACGTAAGCCGCGGCCAGAGTTAGCCGCGGCTTATTTTCTCTCGTATAAACGGCCCTAGTGTGTTGTTCTTTGGGTGCGTTATTTAACTGCTCTATATAAACGACTTGTACAACTTTTCTTTTCTTGCGTATACACATTTTGTTCCCAGTTTTAAGTTACTTAAGGTCGCGTACACTGAAAACTATAAAGCGTATTTCTTCGCCTTGCGTTGAATTGCTCGATTGTAATTGATAGGGAAAACCTACAGCTGATCCACGCATTAGGGGTCACAAGGTCCTCTCCTTCTAACACTTGACTATATAGGCTGTTGACCTTGAACAGTTAACCTAAGAAATGCAAAGAAAAGAAGAAAGACCTCATCTTCCTCAAACTTCCAGCTCCATGAGCCCTTTTGTGTGCGCGATGCACTGCGTAATACAAACCACCGTTAATAGTAGCTTAGCATCTCATGCAAACAGTCGGAAATCTCTCTCAACACTCCGAAGTGTTCACGTGAATTCAGGGGTAACGCGTCGGGACGTAGGCTTGTCCAATCACTGTACACTCGTCTTGCTAGTCATTAATATCAACTCAGATAAAATAACAGGAGTTAATTTTCGTTTTGTTTATTTTTTAGATGAGGAAGACCAGTCGAAAGCGGGAAATTGCTGCACTAACACCAAGGTAGACTGCGCTAGCCTGCGTATTTTAATGTTTTGGCCGCGCGAAAAGTGGGGCGAGACAAGAAGGCCTGCAGACAAACGCCTGCATTTTGCAAACTGCCCACTTGACCTGTCATATGTGTCATCGGCTGTCATAAATTGACCATGAAAATGTTTGGTCTGACCTAGCGGGAGCAGAGGGAGTGAACTTTGGGCAAGAGAAGCTTCAAAACTTTGACAAGAAAAATAACGATAATATTGATTAAGGACGGTGCCTACTAATTAAAGATATTTTTGCTCCGATGTGTGATTATGCAGTAAACGTAGATCTTAACAAGTGTTATTGAAATCCAAAAAGAAAATTGGGGGTAACCACGCATTTTTCAAAGATAATTCATGAATAATATTCGTAAAAAGCTTAAAATACAAAGCAATGTATGGCGTTCTTTCTCTTATTGAAACTTAATTATCTCTCAAAAATGCATGGTTATCCCCAATTTTCTTTTTGAATACCAAGAGTACTTACTAAGACCTACTTTCTCCGGATAGTTTTAAACTGCGCAAAAATATCCCTGTATTAGTAAGCATCAGCGATAGGAAATCCGAGAATCTGGAGATGTGCAGAACGTATGCGCAATAACAATAGTGGGCACCGTCCTTAATTAGAAAACAGATACTCTTCCCGAAGGCGGCCTCAAAGTCCAACTATGGAAATGTTCTCGTAAGAATTTCCCGCGACGATAAAGCAGCGGCTACACGATTTTGCGATTTTTTCAAATTTTGTCGCGTCGCCAGCGCGAGATGAAAATCGCAAGTGTAACCACCCTTGAACTGGCGAGGCGACAGGTGAAAAAATCGCAAGAAAAAAGTCGTCAGAGTTGAAACTTTCGCGACAAAATCGCAGAGATAGTTGCCCGTGTAGCCACCCTGCAACTTTTTGCCCGCGCTTGCGACGCGACTAAAGAGTATTTAGCCAATGAAATTAAAGTAGGAATGTTTGCTTATAGTGCCCAGGTCTCTTGAAGCATACAATTCGCACGGCCTTAAATTTGTCGCTAAAATTTGTCACAAGTGTAGCCACCCTTGCGCGCAGGCGACGTGACAAAATTTGAAAAAAATCGCATCACCAGCGCGAGCAAAAAATCGCTCGTGTAGCCGCCGCTTCAGATTTTAATGTTTGGTAAGGTAAATGCATGCGGCAGCTAACCGCTGCAAAGAGGTTCCAAATGCTGTGAACAAAAGTGTTTCAATCGAAATGCCCGAGCACCTGAAATGTTGTAAGCAAGCCCGCCAACATCACTAGGATTTCGTACACAATTTTCTGTTTAGTGGTGTAAGTTGGCGCTTGTGTATTGAAGAAAGTGATGTTAAAATTATTAAATGGCACAGCTATAAATAGTGTCGCACTTGCTTCTGCAATAATGTCAAGGCTTAAAATCCCAAAGCGTCGGCATAAACTACAGGATTTCAACAGTATTGCTCCACAGCGGTGCAAAATGAAAGACAATGATCTCGCAAGATTGAATTGTTTAGGAGTCTGTTTACCAGCTTGCCGAAATCCCTCTTGAAGTCTTTTGAGAGGACTAATAATTTATACGTAAGCATTGTTTTTCGTAAGAAATGAAGCTTTTCCCTAAACCAGTGGGAAGAACAGCAAGCAAATCTCCCCCTTGGACGAGCTGTTCAATACATCGAAATTTGTTGTTCTTCTCTCAAGCCACCGCTAAATCCTTCATCTACAAAGGAGCTAACTGCTTGATGTGTTATTTCTTGAAAAGAAAACCTCTCCGCCATTTAGCCTGCGTAGTGAGCGATTTAAGCGAGCGAAAAGTGAAAATCAGTCCACTGAAAGGGAATAGCCCATTTCCGAGTTGCTGCATGCCTGTTTCAAAGCGAGTCCTGGTGCACAACCATTTAAATGGAAATTAGTTGCGTATTCTTATGCAAATTAAACTCATTTCCCTTACAATAATTGAGCACCAAGACTCACTTCGAAACCGAGACAGACAACAACTCGGAAATGGCCCATTGCTTTCCCAGATTCATTCGCTTGCTACGAGCAATACATTATTTTGACATGAGGGACTGAGAGGTGTCAATCAAAAAATCCAAGCCGCGCCAATCAGAAACCCCGTTCTTGGGCGAACGGGAGTTTGAGGGGTTTGTCCGTTTGTTCTGCTCTCCTCCCCTCCCACCTCCTTTTTTTTTTTTTTTTTTGCGCTCGCCCTATTCTCGCGCGGCCGAAAAAAGAGTTCGCTCCTCGCCCGCTGGGAACGCTTGCTATGCAGGGTAACACCAAGGTTCCGCAAATTACTTTGTTTTATCGACGAACTTTGACGAGATGAAGAATAACACGCTAAACTATTATTTCTTTCTTTCGAAAGGACTGGTTTACAAAATTTCCTAAGGCGACATGGCCAATACTGATTACAGAATTTGCTGAACGTTTTTCTTATTATGGAATTAAAAGTAAGTGCATTTGATTGGTTGACTGGGTTTGAGGTTGTGGATGTCTGCTGACTCGACTTGAGGACACGAATTCGTGTCATAATTAGGGGTCCGTTTCTCAAAAGGCCCTATGACGTTTCGAAAACGAAAAGCGGTTCATGAAGCTGAGATCTGATTATTTTGAAAACCTGATCAGTCTATGAACACCGTACAGGCTTCAAATTGCATTCACCCTACGAGCTCTTGCAACTTTGTTTGCCTTTAAAAAAATTTACACGTGTTCGTTTATTCCAAATTGCTCATACATCATGTCAAAGGAACTGTTTCAGAAGTCGTTAACTAAATCGAAGTAACTATAGAAAGGAACCCAAGGCTATATGCCTTTGCTTTTAGTAAAAGCCAGAATTTTTAAACCTGTCTGGCTCATTCTTGTTTAGCGGTGTTGGTGCTGTATCTTACAAAGGACCTTATGTTCAACAAGGCTAACGGAAAGAGCATCTATCATGCTTTTAGTATGACAAGTTACTTTACGGGTGTGATCGGGGCCATGATTGCTGATAGCTGGCTTGGAAAATATCGGTGAGTAAAGAGGAACACGTACAAAGCATGCCGCGATTTGGAGTTGGAAGAGTTTGGAAAAACGATGACAATAGAGAGATTTGGCAAGGTGACATCAAACTTGAGTTTTGCCAAAAATGCAAGAAACTTTGATGTTTTCTCATTTTTTGCCTGTTAGCTCCAGCATAGTTAATAGAGGGGGATGGCTATGAAGCCCGACAAATTTCTTTGTTGTGTGTTTTTGTTCTCTTTTTTGGCCTTGACCGTGCACAGAACACAACAGTTGTTTACTGCGTACTGAGGAACTAACCAACAGAAACGTGTTGGTTACGTAATTCATGCATAATGTATGAGCACAAAACAAAAGATTGTGCACGGTCGTGGACTTTTCAACCTAAATCTTGGCATCTTTGTTTGCTCCTTTGATGTCTTCCGAGCTTCAAAACCATTCCCCTCTATTATCTATGGCTCCAGATATCGATCAACTTTTCCGGCAAAAGAAGCGAGCCTGGTTAGAATTTTAAAAAAATTCACACTTTTACAATAGATGAAGCAGCCTCCGGTTTGCCGTTTCACGCAAACACTTTGCAGAATCCCCGTAATGGCAACAAAATAACCACAAAACAGCATCTTCATTGAACGAAAACGCACGCTTTGCACGCTCTGTACACTCCGCATGCGCACACTTTTCACGCTATGCGCAACCTGCACGTGCGTTTCAGGTTTGGCATTCTTTCTTTCTCTGCAAACAACAATGAAAATCTGTGGCATATGGGAAACTTCAAGTTCAGCAACATGACGAGAATTCCCCTAGCCTCGGTCATTCCCATTTCATTCACAGCTTGGATAGCTGCAAAACATAACAATCGAGAAAATCGTGACGTTCCTGTAGCCTTTACCATGTTTCGCGAAGGAGATTTTTTACTTGAGCAACGACA
The DNA here is from genome assembly GCF_036669925.1 of Montipora capricornis. Lineage (NCBI taxonomy): Eukaryota > Metazoa > Cnidaria > Anthozoa > Scleractinia > Acroporidae > Montipora > Montipora capricornis. The sequence goes on along the minus strand of NC_090884.1, from coordinate 5,750,702 downwards.
TCGAAGCAAAGCCAGGAAATATGAAAATTTACCGTCGCGTGCTGCATTTCCTCATAAGCCGTCGATTTTTACTAGACTGTCGCAGCAGTGGTAAGCGGTTCCATAACTACTGAATTACAATTTTGATTATCCAAAGATGGAAACGTGTTTTGTCAGCACGCTCTTGGATTTTTAGTATTATTAGTAAAATTCATTTTCCTTTCATTTATAGGACCATTGCCTACACTTTGTTTCTGTATTCTGTATCCGAAATATTCCTGACACTGATGAGTGTCGATACCATTGGTCAGCGGAGTTCGTAAGTACCGTTCTCACTGAAAAGTCTCGGATCAGTTTGTGACTGCCTCTGTTCCCGCATCACGTTTCGATCAGAACGGTTTTTTGTGACATCGTACATTGTCTTTGGTAACCACAAATCCGCACCTAAAATTGCTCAAACAAGCCTCAATAGCTTTCAATTAAGCACTAAATACTTCTTCTCTTGAATGAAGATCCTCTTTTATAACAACATAAAAAATTTTGCTAAGGGCAAAGACCTACTCTGGGACCTTAAGCCGCCGTAACTTAAGGCAACTTAAAGCGACTCAAGGCAACTTAAGGTGACTTAAAAAGAAATTGCCGAAAAAATCAGGTAACTTAAGGCAACCTTACACAACTTAAATTGCTTATTCTACTTAAGTCACAGAATATCAACTGATCAAAAGTCTCCATATTTCTTTTCCAAAATCATAAAAAAAAACAACAAATGTGAAATAATAATTATTATTATTATTTCACACTTTTTAATTGCTATATGATAGTGTCAAATGCCTATGTCTGAATGCCACTAGAGCTATAAAATGCTGGGCTGGAATAACAGCAACCACAGCATTTCTGAGATGAACAAAGAGTTTCCAGCACTCTGATTGGTTGAGTGGTTTCCAAAAGAAATAAGAATATGATTTGTATATTCACCGCACTAGCTTGTGAATGTAAAGCAAAGCAAAATGACAGGGCTACCGCAGGCACTCGTGACCTTTACAACAGAAATAAAGTGTGTCGATTATCAATTCTCTGTTGTTTAGTTGTTTAGTTGTACTCACACACAGGTAGGACTGGGTAAAATGACAAGAGACACTGTTGAATTATCCTCTAAAGCATTTTGCTGTGAGGACGTTCGAGAATTCTACTTGCTACTCAAATATACGGATTGTGAACTTAACGACCGCTATTTGGCGACATTAATAGTTTGACGAAAGTCCAAAAGTAAAACAAACAGGCTCTCCATTGGTTTGTTTCGGGCGAGAGGTCTAACAGAGGTAACAAAGCAGATACGCTCGCTTTCTTGAGGCTTTGTTCCCGCGCAAATCTCTCTAGAACTGGTAAATGCGCAAAGGTGAGGTCATATTATTAACATTATCCACTCTTCTCTCAGGATTGGACCGTTGATTTCGTTGTTTGCAATGGCCATTGCATGTGGTAACATCAAGCCCTGCCTGGCAGCTTTTGGTGGAGACCAGTTTCGTAAAGACCAGGTCAGTTTGGTCTTTTATTATATCTCTCAGATAGTACGCCCGCTGTGATTGGCTAAATTAGCGGGCCGTATTCTACAACAATAAAAGCAAGGTGACACACGCTAACACCAACCCGGTTTAACAACCCGGTGTGGCCAACACATCACGCATGCGCACAACCATTTCACCCGGTCAATTAGCAGCCATGGACAGCTGTTTGCGCATGCGTGATGTGTTGGCCACACCGGGTTGGTGTTAGCGTGTGTCACCTTGCTTTTATTGTCGTATTTTACAATACCTACGGCCCGCTATACAGCCCGCTAAATTTAAAATTTCTTTAAAACATTATCTAGCAAGTTTTTCATGTCGTTTCCGTTACATGCCTACTTTCACGTAGACCGGCAAACGGGAAAAATGGCGGGAAAATCATGGGCACGTGGGCACGTGGGCACGTGGGCACGTGGTCACTTTTGCCGTTTCTAAATGCAAAGCGCCCGTGTAGGGCGTGCAGAACCACTGCTTTTGCTTTTTTAACCTGTTATTTTTTAGTTTCTTCGTTGCCGTTGTCGCTCAATGTTCCTTGATATATAAATCATGAAAGAGGGCCACAAGGTACAAATGTTTTCCAGTGTTAGGTTTCAAACCTTCGTACTTCCTTGCGTCCTATAGAAATGGCTCGTCTAATCAACATCAGATGCTCACCCGGACAGCAATCAGTTTACTCCTGCTTCGAAAAGAAACAAGTTAATTTTTTTGTTGAATGCGAACGTTCAAATTCGAAAACCACCTTCCCAAAGTTATGTTTTTGAAATTTGAAAATTTTTTTGTTTTGGCAGGAACATATGCTAGAGTTGTTTTTTGCCATGTTTTACGCATCAGTGAACGTTGGAGCAGTGCTATGCATGTGGTTTGTTCCCATGATCAGGAGTGAGTACAGTCACTAAAGAGTGTGATCCTCAGTTTTTCGCGTTTCGTCACAGCAGCCATCCTGATGTCTCTGCACAGTGTCCCAAATCCATTCTTCAAGAGAAATATGTTCTTATGCGAACATTTTTTCGTTTCGGTTAAAAAAGATGCTAATCTCTTGAATAGAACCAAGGCCGTAGCTAGAAATTTTTGACTGAGGGGGGAGGGGGGGGCAAAGAAGTGAGCGCCGATGGCGCAAGTCGTTACGAGGGTCTGGGGGCAATGCTCTCCAAGAACAAGTTGAAACGCAGAAAATTGCAACGCTACTTTCATAGATATTCTGTCATAAGTAAACATTGATCAGTCCAAGTTTAGAAAGAGAGGTACTTTTAGAGGTTAAGGTTTTGTAAACTACTGGTTTTACCAGTAATTTGTGTTTACCCAGTAAAGTTGTATTATTATTATTCGTATTGAACTATTGATGAATCGCTAAGTAGCAGATTAGTCTATGATGTCTCCAAATGGATTTTCCTCAAAAATATCGTTATCAATCAAGACAAGCAAATCGGCTGTGAAAAGATTCAAAGGTAATATCAGTAAAGTCCAAACTATCTGCCCAACACTCCAGAAAGAGACTACATTAATTTTTCTTTCAAAAAATGTTTCTTTGGAGGGGGTGGTGGGGCAACTGTCCCTCTTGCCCCTCCGCTAGCTACGGCCATGGGAACGCTGCCCCCTTATGCGTCTCCGGCGTCCCCAAGCTTGTTTCTTGCCTTGCACGTCCCCTCCCTCCCTTCCTCGTTTTTTTCTGCTTTGTTAAATTTTACACGTCAATAAAATGTGTTCATTTCATTGAATTTGCGTGGTCTAACGACGTAACCAACAGGAAAATTGGTCGAATTACCACCGTGAACGATTTGGAAAGCTGACGTTTCGAGGGTTAGCCCTTCGTCAGAGCGATGACGAAGAGCTCTGACGAAGGGCTAACGCTCGAAACGTCAGCTTTCCAAATCGTTCACGGTGGTAATTCGGCCTTTATCAACACGTTTGGTAAAACCAAATTCTCCTGTTTCACTCTCCCACGGACGCAGCACCACAGTTTCTTTAGAAACTAGAAACTAGAAATTTGGGAACCCGAGTCGACTCCATTGACTCAATGCAGCCTGCGTTATATTATTGGCTGTAACGTACTCCAACAAAAGAGGCTAATGTATTTTTTTCTTATGAATTTCCGCAGCCGATGTCCAGTGTTTTGGCCGAGACTGTTACCCAGTTGTCTTTGCCGTCAATGCAGTACTCATCATCCTTGCAACTTGTAAGTGGACAACCATACATGATTGAAGTTGTTTTTGTCAAACTCAGTATATACGGTACGAGTGTAGTCTGTTACGGTCTAGTCACAGCTGATACAATTTTAAGCACCAGAAAGGTTAAGCAATTTAATTCCAAATGAAAGAAGCAGTTTTATAGTTCAAGTAAACACTGGTTTGTTTTGCGGCTAGTTCTGTGAACGCTCGTTTTTATTCTTCTTTTCCATTGAACTTCTTATTTATAGTATCTCTTCTTGCGGGAAAGAGCACGTACACTCTCAAAGATCCATCTGGAAACGTTATGATCCGAGTCTTCAGAATCATAGGGGTAAGATGGAGAAATGTGGCTCATGGTTCGATATCTACAATCGGCGACAAAATTAGTTGAGACAGCTACCAACAGAGCACACTGGCAACGACACATTCATTGTTTGTAAAGAAAACTTGTCCAAAAAGTACGTTTCCGGGATACCCCTCCCTCCCCCACCCTAATCAATGTTGTACCGCTGTCGACAAGGCTCGTAGAAAACAGAAAAACACGATATTGTCCCGGGGGTGCGGGGGAGGGGGCCATTTGCGCACCGAGCTTGAAATCGACTCTAAAGGATAAGAGTGTCTCAACAATTTTGACGCCGATTGTAGCTTGTTTGTAGGGAGGGGTAAAGAAAAGCATGCAGGAACGACGGGAGAGACTGGGGACTCGTTTTTCTCTAAGCGTAGACCTGGGGATAGGGAGTTACCAGTGACTGGGTAGTTCGTCGCTCCCCTCGATCTCAACCTTGAAAAAACAACCTAGTGTGATTTCTACAACTTTTTTTTCTTTTCTTATTTTTCATGTTTTGTTCGAATTTTCTCCCAAATCATGTTTTGCATAGCACGCTATCTACAACAAATTCAGCAATTCGCGACCTGCTCGCGTACGTCGATGTAGCCATTGGTTAGACAACGCTACCGATCAATACGAGGTAAGCTTCGC
>NC_090884.1:5733517-5741017 GCF_036669925.1 Montipora capricornis | reverse complement strand
ACCAAATCTTGTTGCCTTTAAAATGGTCGACCACTATAGAGAAGAGGGAGGCGTGGTGGCCTAATGGTTAGAGTCCTCGACTCCGGATCGAGTGGTCCGGGTTCGGGTCCTGGCCGGCACTTTACTCTCACGGTGCCTCTCTCCACCCAGGTGTATAAATGATTACCGGCGAAAATGTTGGGGGTAACCCTGCGATGGGACTAGTATTCCATCTAGGGGGGAGTAGAAATACTCCTAGTCGCTTCATGCTACGGAAACCGGAGATAAGCGCCGTCCTGGTGGGCCTTCCTAGGCTCGTAACAGAGACTTTACTATAGAGCAGACTTGAGTTAAGGACCAATTTTTTGGTCTGCTGTTCACTTGTTTTTGGAAAAAAAACACTCGGCTTAGACCTTCTAAAAGAGATCATCAATTCTGATGTCTCCCTTTATTTGCCCTGATACAGTTTCCCATGAAATTGCCCGATGTAGATATCAACAAAGCGGAAACGAGAGTAAGGTGAGTTTTTTTTCAACCCATCATTTTATGCATCCTCGCGGTTTACCATAAAATTCCGGTTATAAGCCGTGGGTTCATACCACTTCTTAAGGGATTTTCGGTAGGCTTATAAACGCAGGGGCGGAATAATAAAAAACCTTTCGAAATGAGCCACAGCAGTGTTCATAGAAATACGTTTTTAATTTACCTATTTTCATTAATTAAACTTTCAAGCCTCATTATAAATCGAATGCATTTTAATTTTAGGAGCAGAATCAAAACTACGCAACGTGAACGTAACCTGAACGCAACAAACCGGAAGCTCACAGTTCATATTCGCTGTCATTGTTAAAAAAATTAATGTGTAGTTCACGGCAACGAGGCTTCCTGCACTTAATTCTTTCAGTTATTGTTCTACAATCCTTCCTAATTTTGTGTTTGGAGTAGTACAGGGTTCTGCAAGAGAAATGAATGTCAAGAAAACAAGGAAAACTAGAGGGGGGCTAATATCCGGGAAGGGGGGGCTTATAACCGGATGATTTTTTTTTGTTTCCAGGTAGATGGGCTTATAATTATAACCGGATTGGGGGGGAGGGTGGGGGACTTATAACCGGAATTTTACGGTATTTTTCTTTCGCAGTTGTCACAACTGACGAGTAGCGTAACAAATGTCGATGTCATTTATTAACTTCTCCGTCGGGGTCGTCAATCATAGAGATCTTAGGGACCGACGACGACGACGTGTATAAATGGGTACCAGCGAAAATGCTGGGACTAGCATCCCATCCAGGGGAAGTAGAAATACTCCTAGTCGCTTAATGCTGCAGAAACCAAAGTGCCGGCCTGGTGAGTCTTCTAGGCTCGTAGCGGACTTTACCTTTACCTGTTGTAATAATTTCGCGATAAGTCGTTCAGAATAGAAAATGTTTATCAACATTGCGAGAATAAAATTGGTGAGAACGGCGTGGTTGTTTGGGAAGGAAATTAAAAATATTTCGTCTGGTTCTCACGTCCTCTACTCAATTAGTCAATTCGCGTCGTTGTCAGGACGAGGAGGGCAAAGCAATGCACCAAGAATTCAAAACGCACGTGCAGAGCCTTTGTTTTGTTCATTAAGGGCCCACAGAAGGATTTTTCGCGCGTTGCTAAGGAAGTGAAATATTACTTCCGGTGACTGACGTCATCACATTGTTAGCTGACCAGAAAACCCACTCACGACCAAAAATCACCACACGAACTGTTGTTTGCATCGAAAGTTTTCCTCGCCCTTCCTCGCGCTCGTTCTCAGATCAACTGCGCATGCGTAAACTTACTGACTTCCGGTTTGAGAAAAAGCTACATTTCCGGCGGTCTTTAAATTGAATTTTTTTTAATATATGGCATATTTCTCCCCCAAATAGAGAATATAGCTAAGCATTGATTTTTTCAAATCATCTTTTTTGAACATGTTATGGGTATTTCAGTATCGTTTATCTCTTTAAAAAGAACATTTTTCAAAATAAAAAGAAAACCATGCTTGGCTGGATGCAAAAACGAATACAAATTATCAAACCACTGATTAAATACCCAAATTGTGTAGCACATAGACAAATTTAGAGTTTTCTTTGGCGACTAAGCGCGTCCGCCATCTTGTTTGTTATTGTACGCGTTGAAAGTTGCGAAAGAAGTTGCCAACGTGTAACATACCCGCTGCAACTTGAAAGGTTTTTTATTCGTCATCGTTGCGTTGCGAGTTGCAAGAAAAGTTGCCTCGTGTAACATGGCCTTTAGTGGGCAAAAACAATAGCTTTGCACGCTCTGCACGTGCGTTTTTCACTTTTGTCCATTTCTTTGCCATGGTCAGCTAAATAACAACGTGAAATAGCCAAATTTGAGGTTTCATGAAGAACGTCAACACTTGAGGATAAATTCTCATTTTGTACCCTAAATTAAGTGGAGGAACTACCATGCCCTTGTCATGTTAAAAAGGTTGAAATAGCCACGAAGCGATTAAAATAACTCGAATTTATATTTTGAGATGACATTCTCGTTGCTGTCGCCGTTGTCGTAGCTTGGGCTCCCTAATCTCCTAAGTTTCCATTGATTTCCAGTCACATTTAGTTCTATCGCTGCATTTTTCTCCGCAATTCGAGCAAACAAAGGCATAACAGTGGCACGAAATTCATGAGGTAAAATTCCTTTTACATCAATATACTAATACTAATTTTCTCCACAGAGTGATTTACTCTGGTGGAGACAGGTTGCCAGATAGAGTGGATGTGGAGTTCAAGCCGATTCTCGAGAGCAAAAGACCAACTGTTTTCAAAGATATTGGAGAAGAGAGCTCATCATATGATTTTCTTGGAACTGGAGAGTAAGTATATTTACGTTCTAATTCGCTTCGCTCAAACGAACGTAAAACATTTTACCCTTAAATTCCCGTAATACAAACAAATACCACGAGAAATATGGTAGGATGCGCAAGCGTATCCAAAACAGTTTATTATAAGATAGAAATTACAAAAAGAAATTGTTACTGCACTTTTTTTTTTTTTTTTTACAACTCTTTAGATACTACTGTATGCAGAAACTAATCTACGCTCCATAATACGTTACAAACCTAAATACTTAATTACATGCAACCTGCAACCTGTTTTCAAGGCTTTCTTCAACATACATATCCTTGGCAGAATCAGATTTCCACCTACCCGGAAGTTGAAGTAGTCTTTCTGGAATCGAAGTCCTACTATCGCGTACGGCAGCTGTAATGCCACCGGATCTTTAACTATGAAGACCAGAAACATTAGGGTTGTATAGCCCAGCTGCCCTAAGGTATCCCTTAAGATATCTCTAAAGGTAGTATAAGAAATCTTTCCGCTCCTCAGGGTATAGCTAGAAGTACTACGGTGAAAAACAATTGGTCTAAATAAAGGGGAGGACTGTCTAAGTCAATACCAGATAAATCTAAATAACGTTGTAAAACACCAACAGGACAGTACTTAGATCCAGATGCACTAATATAGACGAAATTTCCTTCCCTATAAACATCTGTCTTACTACGAGGCACAAAAATTCTTATATAATCGCTGTGAAATTCGATGAGCTCCGGAACGATATATATTGCATAATTCGTCATAACGAAAAAACCCTGCGAAGGCTAAAGAGCACAACGCAGCAATACGGAGATTCTTTAAATTAGCATCTTTCCTGTTATGAATATCTAAAATACGCCTTATAATTTCTGTGGAAATAGGCTTCTTTTTCATAACTGGCTATGACTTCTGGCGTTTAGCGGATTCGACGACATTTCTGCAAAATTCGCTATCTAAAGGATACGATCCAAACTAGGGACAAAAGAATGTAACCATTTAAGGGCCGCATGGGCTAAAATTACTGAGGAGCTAGAAGCGGAAGACTGCTGAACTTCAAACAAATATAGAGAAACAACACTAAGAGGAAAAGGTAACTGCATGTTGAACTGTCTACTTTTAGACCAGTCCAAGAACTTTCTGATAACACGAACGTAAGCTTTAGTGGTCGAATCCGACCTGGACTTCAACATAACATTTAGCACTTCATAAACGTTGATTGAAGAAAACTGTTGAAAGCCTTTCCAAGAATCACTTGATAGCATAATCTGTAAAGACAAGAACAAAACATACATACTAGAAGAACAAAAGAAAGACAGAACATCCTTTAATAACCGTACAAAAATCAGTCATTGATGAGGCCAGTGCCACGTAAGACGTTAAATGATCGTATGGGCCAGTGCCGCGTAGATCAACAACCATTGATGAGGCCAGTGCCACGTAAGACGTTAAATGATCGTATGGGCCAGTGCCGCGTAGATCAACAACCATTGATTAGGCCAGTGCCACATAAATCAACTATACTCCTATTAGGACAGCACCATATGAAATGACAGACCAAACATTAGGCCAGTGCCTTACAAATAAACGGCATACTGCCTTGGCCAGCGCCAACAACTGAAAAAACATAGGCTAGTAGACACACCGTCCAATAAATTAATCAGTAAATTTTAGTCTGACGGCCTTCTGAGATTTAAGATAATGTAATACGCGTGGGATGATACCAACTGGATGGACTACTAAGCAATTTTCCCCTCGAAGAGACTGAAAGAAAAATCAACACCCGAGGAATTGGGATTCCAAAACCTCGAGAAATACCTGGGGATCTTGCGGTTATAATAATTTGCAAAGCAATCTACACTATGCGGACCCCACAAGCCATCGAGAAAAAGAAAAAATTCTTCAGTAATTTGCCAATCATCAGTATCAATTAAACGACTTATATAAACAGCTTGTTGATTCGAAGTGCGAGGGATCCACTGTACATCTAAATGAATTCCCGATCGGATACAAATATCAAAAATCGCTCTGGCCATTTGTGCAAACCTACTTTCCCGCCACCCACTTCAACAATCTGAGCAGCTACTTGGCTATCCGTAAACCACTTAACATGTGATCCAACACTGAGGCAAATGATTGCAAAGAAACTCAATAACAGACAGTTCTCTCCACATTGAACTTTGACCTCTCTCGTTCTCCGACCACGTTTTGTGGCACACAAAATCATTGTTAAAATCAGTAATTGCTCCACCTCCGGTGGAACTGGCGTCAGAATACACAAAATAACTTGGTACCTTACTTACAAAGCAATACCTAGTGTTGATATTAACCATACTTTCCTTCCAAAAATACAGTTCTTCCTTGCAGTAATCGTCAAGAAGGGATATAGAATCCCAATTATCCCTGCACGCGGTGGACAAGACACAATGTCTGGTCATTATCCTGCCAATGTTACGAACTACAGGCCAGGTAGAGATAACTTGACCTGTGAAGGAAGACAACTCTCTCGCGGTAACTTTGAAATCGGCTTAAATAATATGATCAATTGAGTAAATGATCTTAACAATTCTCCTTTACACAATTTAAAAGTACCTAATGCATCATTACAGGTAATACCCAGCCAGTCCAATACTTGGGAGGGTTCACATACCGATTTATCTTCATTGACAACAAACCTGCGTTGCACAAATCCGCCCTTACAGCCCGGGCCTTAATGAGACAACTTTCTCTATCCTGAACAATCGCCCAACCATCATCCAAGAAGATGGCTTTACAAAGACCCTGTACTCTCCAATAACTTTTTTTTTTTTTTTTAAGGCTTCAAAACCTTAGTAAAAACCCAAGGGGCAGAGGACAGACCGAACGGGACCACAGAAAAAACAAAATATTTCCTTAATGGAATCGGGCGCACGCCATGAAAACCCCAGAAAAGTTTGGTGCTCTTGTGCAATGTCTACATGATGGTAACCACTTTTTAAATCGAAGGAAAACATGAACCTATCCTTCACAAAATAAGATATAGCAATTTTCCAGTCCTCTTACTTAACACTTTGCTTAATTAATGACTTGTTGACATGACGCAAATCGAGAATAAGCTCTTCTTACCGCATGGTTGTTCAGAAACTGACAAAGGATTTACAACAAAAGGCTGCTCATTAACCAAACGCACCCGGTCTGAATTAAGGAGCTCAAGAACAGCTTGATCCACAAAAACAGCATAGATACAAGCCGACTTATTATTTTTCAGTTTTACGGCCAACGGAAAACTAACGAATGGCTGTCTGTAGCCATTTTCAATAATAGACAAAATGAAATCCGGAGCACCTATAGATCTGCAGAAAACTAAATTATTCTTCAGATTACCCTTAACACGTAATGAATGTCAGCTTTCAAGTTCGTAATCCTGTGTAAACTGATGTACCTGCGCCAAGGCATCATCAGTGCTTTGTTGAGCTGATTGGCCTGAGGTTGGCTTGTTGTAGGAGATTCCAGGGAAAGAATTGTAGCTAAGGGGCTGGTAACTTCCCGGCCAGAACAAGGATTGGCAGTCCTTAGCCCAGTGTCCAAATTTGCCGCATTTGAAACAGCGGAAGAAGTCGCCAAAAGCGTCTCTACGGCCTGAAAGATAAAGGCAATGACGAAACCTGTAGTAAACGGGAGGTGGGGGGGGGGGGGGGGGAAGGCTTAAAGCAGAAAGATGAATAAACTGTATGGAACCGCAAGCGTGAATGGTACTCAAGAGACAGCGGAGGGTATAAATACTAATAACTGGCCAATCCTAACATACATGAAAAACAGAATGCACAATAGTGGGTGCGGCAGGTGTGAAATGAAAACACCGCAACTAATTACTTGGAATACCAGCGGAAAATATATTTACGTTCTAATTCGCTTCGCTCAAACGAACGTAAAACATTTTACCCTTAAATTCCCGTAATACAAACAAATACCACGAGAAATATGGTAGGATGCGCAAGCGTATCCAAAACACCCATGAACATACAAAGTATAGAGGAGACTCTTTATCTTATACCACGAAAAAGTTGATTATCAGTGCCCAAAGCAATTCTTGGTTTCTTTCCACGATCACTGGAGAGTTGTTCTTTTTGGCGTCTCTTGCGACTCGCAGCTTCCCTTGCCTTCTTAAGACGTTTTTCATCTTCGGAGCCGGATGCAAGTTCGTCTGACTCGTACTCGGCTACGACCTGCCAGCCGTCCATGCTTTTATCAGCGATTTTTATCAGCTTCTGCCGCTTTCGAATACGTTGCCTGCCTTCTTGGGAAAGCTTCTTGATTTGCGACAACTTTGGCTCGATGCTTTCGCTCTCGGTTTCAATACTTTCCAAAATGGTATCCAGCTCGGCATTAAGCTCAAATTGTTTCTGGTTTCCTTTGAACTTTAGCTGCACAACGTCTTTATCTAACTTACTTCTATGCTCGATTTGCTTTCCTTTGTCTTCTAATTTTTTCTCAAGAAAATCTTTGAACATGGAAAAGACTTGATCAACGGCTGCTGAGTTGCCTCCACTGTCACCCGAAGACGTTTGGAATACTTCAGCCGAAACGGACGAACCTTCGCTCTGTATCTGGTCGTTGGGCATCACACGAATAGATGGGCTTAAAGCAGAAAGATGAATAAACTGTATGGAACCGCAAGCGTGAATGGTACTCAAGA
>NC_090884.1:5723517-5728517 GCF_036669925.1 Montipora capricornis | reverse complement strand
AGGAACTACATCTTTGGACATTGATCGTTGAAACACTTGGATTAATACCACAACAACAGCTACGTCAGGTCCCAGCCATAACTAAACACCTAACTTTCCCCCCCCCCCCCCCCCCTCTGGGAAACTCTCCTCCATTCCTTGCCCTACCTCTTCTTCCCTTTCCCTCAATGTTGTCATGGGAGGTTGGCCTTCTCTTTGCTGTATGGGCATTAAATGGACGGGGAATGGTATCAAAAGGCCGTCACTCAATTGAAATTTCGGATAACTAAAAAAGTGCTTGAACTTTTCCAGATGGGCATAACCGCAGTTGTCGCCACTATTTTTACTATGTGGACAACATTCAATATTTTAGTAACCTTTTGATCCGAACCATAATTTTTTTTATAATTCCACGTCGTTTTCAACCATTTTTATGAGAAGTGTGGTATCTCACCAAAGCACTTGCTAGGCTAACGTCAAAACTGTTTATAAGCAAGAACCGTGAAAAGAAGGCCAAGTACCTACTTTGTGAAAGACAAGTGACGCACCAAATGAGCCAATCGCGACGTTACACTAATTTGCGCAGCCGGCGTTATACCCGGAAAAGATGAACAAGTGGCCACTGGTTGTTGTTGTGTGTCTCATTGGCTAAAAATATGGCATGAGAGTTTTGAGCCAATCACTAGGCGTAGAGACTGTCAACATTGGATCAGTGTAAAATGGCATTATAATGTTCATATGTTGGTACTCAGAAGTATTGGAAAACATTAAGCAATGACGACGAAATAATTTGCAAACCGACATTTGAATTATACTGTAAATCCGCCTTTAATACTGTTCTCACTTTTGCGACTCTTCCAAGCCTTCGTATCACAAATAAGTTCCCCGTTACCCAAGAATATGAACAACGCTTATTGGAGAGAAAATGTGTTGCCATTTTCCTGAAAACTTAAGAGGGACTTGAAGATCTACAACACGGATGTCGACGAGAACATCACCTCAAAATATAACTTTGCATCATCTTAATCCCTTTTGCGATTATTCCATTTCGTTCATGTCTTACAATGTGAGCAAATTATCCTAAAAGTAGTTTCGAAGTACTTATATAAGGTTTACCTATTTGTATGCCCATGTCGTTAAAGCCTGCATGGTTTTCACTAGCGACCCAAGGACAAGCGCAAGTACAAGCGCAAAGCATAAGAGCGCTTATTTCACCGTGAAAACGGAGTTGACGCAAGATCAAAATTTTTCCGTTTTCTTGTGCTTGCGCTTATGCTTGCGTTCGCCTGCGTCGTGTGAAAACGAAACACGGCATAAGCACAAGGAAATTTGTTACGTCTGGCCAGTTAAAGCACTCGTTCCAGATTCCCCGCGTCTGAGCATTTGAACAAAATGGCGGATGTCGTGGTCGATTTTGATGCTTATGTCGACGTTCGTTTTCACTGGCACAAGTTACTTGGGCTTGCTCTTCCGCTTAAGACCTCAAGGCTGGCGATTTCACGTCGTTACTTACGCACGGCACCTCAAAAATGTAGCAAACTACGTGCCGCACGTGCAGCACGTTTTTTTCCCTCCTTTAAGGACGGTGCCTACTATTGTTATTGCGCATACGTTCTGCGCATCTCGAGATACTCGGATTTCCTATCGGTGATGCTAACTAATACGGGGATATTTTTGCGCAGTCTAAAACTATCCGGAGAAAGTAGATATTAGTAAGTACTCTAGGTATCCAAAAAGAAAATTTGGGGTAACCATGCATTTTTGAGAGATAATTAAGTTTCAATTTTTTGAAAGAACGCCATACGTTGCTTTGTATTTTAAAGCCTCTTAGAAATATTATTCATGAATTATCTTTGAAAAATGCGTGGTTACCCCTAATTTTCTTTTTGGATTTCAATAATACTTGTTAAGATCTACATTTCCTGCATATTCACACACCGGGGCAAAAATATCTTTAATTAGTAGGCACCTTCCTTAACCAATGATGTTACTGTTTTGTGGCGTTGTTGTCGCCCTGGCAACCGCCGTTTCTTCAAACGCCCTACAATCTGGTCATAACTCGTTGTTCTTGCACGTGCAAAAAAGTCGAAGAAGTGTAAAACACACGTGCGGAGCTTGCAAAGCTATTATTTTTTTGTTCATTAAATATGCAGATTTTAGACGTTTTTGTTCCAGTTGACATTGTCAATGCTTAAGTCAACTTTTTCAACCAGTTCAAGTATTTCAATTTGATTGGTCCGTAAGCTGAAAGTCTAATGTAGTAAATGGGCAAACGATAATCCAAACAAATTATAGACTCGACGAGAAATAAAGCGGAAGTTTTTTGCAGCTTGTCCGAGGTTGATGATCTGTATTTTGTGTCAGTTATAGCTTAGTTTGAAGCGTTCGCTAAAACACAAAACAGGCTTGTTTTGCTTCTAAAATGGGACGAGAAGTTAAACATGGAAGAGCCAGGCCTAGACCTATAGTACTTGTGACATCTATTTCACTAGTTGGTATCGCTTTCCTTATCACTGGCATTACCTTACTTATTAAGCGCAATAGCATTTCCTGTGAGACAACGAGGAGACAAAACGAAAAACAACAACAAGAGAGAATCGAAAGATGCAACCCCTCAGAAGAAGCAAAAAGGTCTGGTCTCGAAGTGTTTTTGCAAAGAGTTCAAAACAAAACCTTCGAATTACATCCATTTTTAATCGCGATTAAACCTAAAGTCAGCGCCGAGGAGATTCGAAGTAAGTACAGAGCATACGATCCCAGTCCCTCCAACCTTCAGCACGTAACAGACTCGGCAAAGATGCTTTTTCAAGAGCTCAATGAAAAGGAGATCAACGCAAAAAAGCTGAAATCAAGAGAAAGGAAATCTTTGTCGCAGTTGAGGCATTTTTTGAAGCACGTCTTTGGAACACCTTACGATGGGAATTATTACTTGGGTGATTTTCTCCTCGGCCCAAATGTATTCTGTTGGCAGCCTATTTGCAGAGTTGGCGATTCAATGAAGAGATCTCTACGCTTTTTCAAACCTTCAAACGGTAATGATTTGGAAACCCTGATTGAGAAGCTAGTAGAAGTTAACGAAACATTTAGAACTTACATTGGAAACCTGAGATACGGTGTAAAAGCAGGAATGGTGCGAAGCGTCGAAGAATGCCAAGCCGGACTAGACGCAATCAGAAGATCGTATTTTAATATTTCATTCCATGGACCTAAAGGTGAGCGTTTCAGAAAAGGGCTGTGGAAATCACAATTTCTTCATTTCTACTGAGCTCAAAGAAGAAAGGAAGAAAGTTTTTATTTATTTGCTAATTGAGTCATGAAACTTTAAAAAGCCGCGAATTTGAACAACTCCAAATGAAACTTTAAAAGGCAGGGGAATTGATGGATTTTTTCCTTACAAGACTAGTACTTGTTAGATTTGTTCACGGTGAATTTTTTGAGGTTCCGTCTAATGTTATTCAAATAAAGGACTGCTTAGCAGTCAATGAGTCTTTAGAAGGATTATAAAGTGTCATTTGTAATGGCAGTTTTCTGAATCGTCTTGTCATAATGTCATTTAATTCTTTGGTGTTGGTCTTTAAAAAGATTAATTTTGGTGCAAATTATTGGCATGGATTTTGTTTAAAAGCCAGAAGGCTCCCGAAAAACTAACTATTTTATTACGCAATTTTTATTACGCAATGCCCATCAGAGTTTAGTCTGAAGCTGTTTTTCGCTGCCTTCAAATTGTAAGAGAAATTACAAGCGGTAGTGAAAACCTAATAATATGTTACAACTCTGATGAACGCGAATACATAATTTTCTGCCTGTTTTGTTAAACATTTCAAAAGCTAGAAGTCAAGTAACTGTAAAGTGAATTTTTCCAAGCTGCAGATACTACTTGACAAGATCCAGGCCAGACCGTGATACAAACGAAACGAACCTCGTCCCAGGCTCTTTTTGGCTTTCAAAATGGCCGACTGAAAGAGCAAGGCTGATTGAACGATGAAGGAATTTATTAATCTAAAGACAATATTTCAAAAGGCACTGTCTTTCTTTCTGATGAAGAAAAGAAGTGCCTTTCGAAATATGAGCTTTAGATGATACATTCCTTCCTCGCCGTTAAAACAGCCTTGCTCTTTTCTGTTTTTGATAATATTTATATTGCGGCTGATTAGATCCTTCACCAGGATCCTGTGCTTCTGTTATCTTACGCTGGTCCTTGCTTACACAGTTATATTTCAAAAGGGCGGCTGGACGTTGGAAACGAACAAATGAATATAGAGTAGACATGGATTATAAAAAGTGATAATAACGAACTTGGTTTGTTTCGGCACTGATGGTAAACACAACGTCTTCTCCTTTTTTCGCTTTTCAACTTCAGCCTCGCTTTTATTCAAAGGCCTGGTAACTGAGCAAAGAACTGTAAAATGGTTTTTATTAACTTATCATATCAGGTGTAATTTCGTTCGCCAGTTTTTCATAAATGTTTCATGAATAGGCCATTTGACAGTTATAGCTAAGTTACCTGGCCTAAGAATGGTAGCGAGGCTGCCGGTGACCCTGCTTTGATACAAACCTTTACGCTTTTCTAATGTTAATGCGGACTAATTAGAATTACAACAACACAATTTGCATGACAAAAGCAGTGAGTTCTGTATCAATACAAGGTCACCGGCAGCCTCGAAGCCATTCATAGGCTAGGTCAGTGAACAAACAACCGTAAAAATGGCTTATTGCAGGAGTTTTCAACGAGTCATATATGCAAGACATTTTGATACCTGGGTTTCTGTCTAATTTGGAAGACAATGTTGATCAGCTGAATGACTGGAAAAAGAGACACGACGGAAAGACACCTTCACAGTCCCTCGAACATAGCGTACAAGAACATGTCGGCCGTCCGATTCACGCCCTACTAAGGTAAGGTTGAATAAGTCCAGGAGTTCTGCTGTGTTAAGTTTTACGCTCTGTTGCCAGCAACGGCAACGAAAATGTCAAACATTTGCAATTTTGTGTGCAAAAACAATAGCTTTCCACGCCCTGCA